>NC_049989.1:19154665-19173717 GCF_000003815.2 Branchiostoma floridae | reverse complement strand
GAAACCTACGTCTTTACAAGGTCTATTCTGAACTTGCAGACAACATTACGTCACAAGGATATTATATGCGTTGAATATAATTATTAGATTACAGACGATGTTTAGTATAGTGAAGAATGAATGAAGCGTGATTGTTCAAAGTTTTTCAGTTTTGCAGAAAAATGTAGTTTATGCATATAAAAACCCTTTGTTCGGCCTCTAGAAGACTATGTCTTTACAAGTTCCATTCTGCACTTGCAGACATCATTACGTCACAACGATATTATGTGCGTTGAATATTATTATTAGTTTACAGATGCTGTTTAGTATAGTGAAGAATGAACAAAGGTGATTGTTCAAAGTTTTTCAGTTTGGCTGCAAATTGTAGTTATGCGTATAAAAAACCTTTGTTCGGGCACTAGAAACCTACGTCTTTTCAAGTTTTATTCTGCTCTTGCGGAAACATCGTGCACATTAATTGGACACTTTCTTTAACATGTTTGTGTCGGTAGGTGAAGGTGATGTTGCGGGACGGCCGATATTTTTGTGGATATAGTGGGCATTCGCTAAAAAGACGTTTTGTGCTGGGCGTTCGCTAAAAACATCGAAAATTATCAACTTTGAATTATGTCACTTAGGGTCGATGGATTGACTTGAAACTCAGGATTAATGAACGGGAGCACAACGTGGACATATTCCAAGCAAAAAAAATGAGATTCGTGCAGCGCGGACTTCTCAAGAGTGGGCGTTTGTGGCCATTCGCTAAAATGACCCTTCCATGTTTTTTTCTGTTGCGTAGAGAATTTGCCACTGACATATGGATGATCCTTTCAGCAATGCAAAGTTTTCTACTGTTGACAAGACGATCCTGTCTACAGTGTCAGTTTGCTACTGTTGACAGTCAATAGCCTCACAGGCTAATTTTTTTTTATTTTCAAAAAATTAATGCGCGCGGTGATGTCATCCATAAAATTTACTTGCTTTGGTCTAAATGCATATTAATTGATAGGATACAGGCAGTTTCAACATTTGCAGCCATCTTTATTCCTTTGAATTTGGGGAAATTAATCAAATTCATATTTTTTTCTAACTGGTATCTGAATTGCCTGCTATGCTCGGTTTGTGACCCCAGGTTGCTCTTCTCGATACTTACACAGAAGCAAGATTCAAAGTCAAACGCGTCCTCCATGCGCATAAAAATGTATCACGACCCAAAAATACCTTTAATGGGGATTGATGACACCTCAACCGTTGGTGGCGTAACGTTAGGCAACCCCGGAAGTAGACCGGATGTGGCGATATTGGTAGCATGGAAACCCCCATGCAGTGCGAAATCTACGCCAAAATTAGGCATAAGGAAGCATCTTGAAGGTCAACTTTGACGCGGCGAAAATCATATCTGGATACGATTTGACACTTCGATTGAAGTCCACGAGGTTCTCTGACTCGTTGAGAGTACGAGGATACATTAAGTAGCCCCATTTGACCAATTGTGTGTTTACTGATGACGTCTGAAAAAAAGCATCCTTATGCCTCATTCGGGCTGTTGACACTCGTGAAAAACGTTTTGCAGATTTACGAAACAAACGTACAGTTAGGTAGGCCAGTCTTGTTGTTATTTTCTACTTCTTGATTTTTATTTGCTTACAAACTACTCTTAGAGCCATTTTGTATTAATGTAATGGCATGTAGGGCAAAGTACGTACGGTTTTGATACCTGAAATCATTGTGTTCTCGTGCATTGTTAACGTTATTGTAACTACTGAAATATGGACTACCAAGAAATTTCAATTTAAATCTATTACGCCTTGAGACTGAAATACAATAGAATAGAACTTTATTGCACGACAATTATAACATGTACAATGCATTGCAATCTGAATTTGAGTTGAACTATATACTATTGCAAATATCTAACAACTAATCTAATCTATTGAAACAGTATAAACAATCTAGTTAGTATCATACAAGATATAATACTTCAGATCATTATGTCAATATAGCATTGTCTCGTTTTTGTTCTAAATTAATTGGCCTACGCACAGAGTAGGCAGATATTTGAACAGGACATTGAATATCTCTGTCTTAGCATGTGGTAGTACAATATCGGACTAACATACAATAGATTGTAATAACTTTTGACGGTCTTCTTCGTAGGTCGGACAATCCATTATGAAGTGGAATTCGTTCCCTATGTCATTATGGCATGTGGGACGAAGTCTATCATTGGCTGGTGTGTTGCAGTGTCGGCCCTTTTCAATTTGTAAGGTGTGAGCACTAATCCTTAGTTTTGTTAGGTCATTTCTAAATTTGTTTTGAACAGATGAGAGATATTTTTCGAACAGAATTCTTTTTTGATTTTACAATAAATACTGAGTTTGTTAAAACTTCTCATTTCTTGTCTCCAACCAGAAAGAAACGTGTCTTGCAGATGGTTCTTGAATATATTTCCAAAACGGTTGGTATTGACGGCAGGGTTAAGCCAAACATTTTGGAAACCATGTCTACTTAACATATCTTGTACATGCGCAGCCCAGTCTTGTTGTAGCTCAACAGAAGTATTATATGCTTTCTTTACAAGTCTGTCATTGGGGAGACTATATAATCTAAGCCAGTATTTTATCATCTGTGTCTGTGAGGAAAACTCCTTCACCCTTGACCGCAGCGTTGACAGAGCTTTTGGGTACACCGAGTGAAATTTTGCATTAATTCAAAAGCACAATATATAATATGAGGTGCTTCATTATTTGTTCAACACTCTGTTGATAAGCAAGTGAGGTTAGGAGATGGTTCGCTGTACAACACTTCTATACAAACACTGCTTAGTAATAGTACATATTCACACTAGTTAGAAACATTGCTACAATCATATCATCATCAGTCCCATAGCTTTACAAGCATATACTGCCATTAAATACAATAAAACTAGTCTGGGTTACTCTCCAAGCAGAGGTTTGGCTCCGGCTGTTTTTTTTTTTTTTTAACTTTTTGTTTTAGTCGTTTTTATCGGGCTTTCTATTTTGTATTTTATCTTGCTGAGTCAAAACCTAACTGGCTGGCGTACTTCAAGAAAAATGACAAAAGAGAAAGCCCGATAAAAACGACTAAAAAACGTTTAAAAAACAGCCGGAGCCTAACCTCTGCTTGGAGAGTAGTCTGGGTACCATCCGATCGCTACCGGGACTCTGCACACTCGCTTTCCCTTTCTTTTCAGGTCATCCCGCTAGTAGTCATATAGTGCCCAAACTACAAGTATACAAAACTGGTTGCAAACATACATTGCTTTAACAGCTACATTAGCATTTAAATCTAGCGACGCTGCTCACAATCAAGTTTGCCTACGAACATTGCTTATACCCCCCTCACATTAGGCGAAAATCTATCGGACGACGAGTCTGCGAGCTCTAAATTACGAGGAGGCATGACCCTGACGGGAAGGGGGAACTCTTCCATTTCTTCGTCGGCAGCAGGGTCATGCCTCCTCGTAAATTAGAGCTCGCAGACTCCTTGTCCAATCGATTTTCGCCTAATGTGAGGGGGGTATTACAAACACGGCTCATATACACTACTTACAAACACTGCGTACGAATACTGCTCACAACCATTCTCATGCACAAACAGTGCTTACAAAAACTGACACTCATGAGCTGCAAGCACTATATTTAGTAACACTGCTCACAGACACTGCTCACAAGCAGTTCTGCTAAACGTTAACATTGCTCACAAACACAGTTCGCTTTGGTTCATCCTCTGAGAGGTGACGCCATAGTCGCCACGAATTCCTCTCCTGCATGTTATGGCTGTAGTCAAAAACTTCTCAAAACACTGAATGCAAAAACTGCAATGACATGTAAGTTGCTTATAAACGTTTGTATCGTATCTTGCAGCCCGCAAGGATGCCGATCGTTCACATCAAAACCAACCTGACTCAGGACCAGATCAGCGACGACTTCATCAAGGACACGGTCAAGATGGTGTCAGGGCAGGTTGGCAAGGCAGAGTCGGTACGTAGGACGGGCTGTCGTTGCTATTAACAGGGATGGGTGGATAGATGGATAGATATTGATATGTATTACATTTATCATTATACTATTATGTAACATATTTACTACATGTATATAGAAGTGTGGTGGTCATCTTGAACTCAATTTACTTGCTAATACAGATCTGGAGATATTTAAGTCTCAGTATGCTATGTGCCTTTACCTTTGTGCAAACACACTCTTTAAAATAAATATAAACCTGATATGATGAAAATGACATTACCTTTCGACCGGCCGCCCTACTAGGATACACATTAAGGAAAGAGAGATGCCTGAAACGTTGTTTGATTGATGACATTATACTCTTTACATAATTATGATGTTTTAACCAAACTGCCCTCTGCCGTTTCTAGAGAGTGGTGGTCCACGTGGATGCAGGGCAGAGGATGTACTTGGCTGGCTTCGATCCGTTCCTGCTGTTTGAGATCTCTGACATCGGCACGCTGGAGCAGGAAGCCGACAGGGAGAAGTACACAAAGGCGTTCTTCGACTTCCGAGTGTCACAGAAACTGCCGGTCAAGTACGAGAGGTGAAGTAGGAGTTTTTTATGGCCTCATTCATGAACCGTATGATTTCGTCTTAACTAATTTATGGACCAGAGTGGAGTAATGCAGGAACGAGACTTCGTAATCAGTGTTTGTTTAAAATATGAAGTTTTACCACTTTACTATTATGATAAAATGTAAATTTAATGCTGATCACCATGTTCCTTGTTTGTTCTTTTGACCCCCCAGGATCGAAGTGGTTTTCCACCGCCTACCAGCTAACGAAGTCGGACAGAAAGGCACGCTGAGGTCCAACATCGTGATCTGATTCAGACAGAACTTCACTGCTTACTTTTGGTTTGGGGGGGAAATAGTAACCACATACACTCATACCTGAGTTTCAAAATGATAGGCGTCATATTGTGCACAATTAAACCTTGGGCAGGTGCTAATTTTCCATGTCGTAAACGTTATTTGCTTTAAACGTGTTGTAGTATATACAGCACGCTCCATCACCGTTAGATCACATAAGTTTAGTAACGCTAAGTCTTCTATATTTTCAAACTAACCTGATAAGCCTATTGACTTTCCGGCTTCGGAGCCAAACTTGCCACTTTTCTAGAGTAGCTACAACGTTGAGTTAAAAGTTGAGAGTAGCTTTGATTTACTAAAACATGATACATGCAAAATGGCGGTGTATGTATGTTGGTGTATGAGACAAGTTAGTTATTTCTGATAATTCTACGATTAAAGTATGTATGGAAACTTCAGTTTTGTGTGATCTGTTACATCTTACTTATAAGTTGACTCTTCATTTGTGAGTATACTCGGATTGTGTCACAGGTATCGTATGTATTTGTATGGGTGGCGGGTCTTGTGCATTTCAAACACTAGACCATATAAAAAGCATTCCTTTACATGGTAAATTTCTTAACATCTGCATGTCTAATATGTACCTAGATATATGTCCTATGCCCGACACTTTGATATACACCCTATACCCGTATATGCCCATACTAAGGAACACGCATACTGCAATTTTCCTATCTAGTAATAAAACGCTGTGTAAACTGTTATCGTAGATTAGTCCACTACTATTTGTAGGGGTGGAACGTCCTCTTTGATTGCATTGTAATGTAATGAGTTCCAAACCAAATGGTAGTGAATTTAAACCCCAAACAGCCGTCCTTTCTCTGCGACCAAAACGACCGAGTGGGTCCAAACTGACCTCATAATGTTTTGTTTGATAAATCTGAAAAATCTGACCGCCAGGATTTACTAACACAAGGCAGATGGATGCACAGCAACATAAACTGGGTATTAAAACGAGTCAGTCCATGTGCTTTTGTAGGGCCCATCCCACATTCCAGAACCCGTACTTTGACCCCGTGCGTCTAGCTTTTCGATATTTTTCCCACCACGAAAACATTTCAGGGCAAGGACTCCACGCCTGGGTAAGTCAGGTATAAGTGTGCGTGTAAGTGTAATATGTTGAACTGTTTGTATGTAACTAATAGCGAGGTGTAAGCATTGGCCTGACGGACGGGAGTTGCATTATGTTTGTTTGGACATTCAATAAGTTACTGAACAATGGAAGAATGGCACTTAGCCAGGGTGCCGCTCATTATTTTTGTTTGTTTTTTATTGGCTTTGGGTCAGACAATGTGGCACTGCACTTTAGTTAGTACTAGTATTTTGACTGGGTCAAATGCAAAGTACAGATAGATGGTAAAGGTAGTATTTTACCTCCTTGACCAAAGTTAGGTACCCATTCTTACACCTGGGTGAATTAAGGAAGGTCGTATAGCGTGCTTTTCCTATGGCCCAAAGGCACGGAGTTGGGGGTACGGTGAGTTTCGAACTTATAGCGATTTAGCTTAATAGGATGACAATGTTTATGTTTTATGGAACATGGGAATACCCTGTGCAATACTTAAGGACTAATTTTCTAAACACCCGAATGAAGTCTGCTCCATCTGAACACCTTGTTTCTTATGTTGTATTTAAGTAACGGAAACCTGGACATAGCTGAACATTGCCTACGTCACCATATCAAAATGCCATCCCAACTGCGTGTGCTGACCCTCAACTGTTGGTAAGTAAGATTCTTTGGTATAATTTCATTCAAATAGTTTACGCATTGTATATTTTTTAACTGACTTAGTAGAGAATTTGTCGTTTTTCGTCGATGTATTTTTTGGGATATAAAGTTGCAATCTATAGTATTGTACTGTACATGTTTTAAGCATATCAATTTGCTGTCACGGCGTGACTAATACGGACACCCGACAGGCTTGTCCAGCAAAATACTTATAATTAAGGACGCTTTATTCATGGTGTCACATACCCTGGTGGACACGATACAAATATCTTGGCTATTATAAGTCACTGTGGTGTTTGTTTAATCCCCAGACCAGTCAACATAAAGAAAACAATTCTGTCGCTACACCAATGATAACAGAAGAATGGGTACAGTAGGCTGTGGAATATGTTTGTTTAAGGACAGTTCACATATCAGTATAGCCAGTACACAAACACATGGACCTAGCTATCCATTACTGACTGATCATCACAATAGGCGAATCTAGCTTGATCTGTTTAGGCCGCACTGTCTTACTTTTATGGATGACGTGATCATCGCATTAATTTTCGCCTGTTCTCAAAAAAAGTGGCCTCATGTAACCCAATGGCATCCCTGGTCAATCAGAATTTTACACAACAACAATAGCAATATGATATATTTCAATATAAACATGATTGAAATGGCAAAAATTGTCTCTTACTGTCTTACTGGAGGTTAGCATAATAATGTTTTATTGCAAATTCATGCCCATGGGGCTAATTGCAAGTGAAGGAAGACTAGATACATGAATGAATGTGGTCTAGATACATGTAACGTTAGATAAACTAAAACATATGACAAACAAAAGGAAAGAATGAACTGGATGTTTAGTCCTGTGGTTTAGCAGCATCCTATTGTTGGATGTTTCTATTTTTTCACCCCTGCGCATTAGTTTTCGGGTATCCATAGGATGTTATCCATTAAGTTAAGTCAGTGTGGCTTTATGTGTCTTTATCTTCCGGAAGGGGCGTTCCGGGATGTCCGAAGATGCCCGAGCGATTCCAGGCCATCGGAGAGGAGCTGAGCACCGGGAAGTACGACTTGGTGTCTTTGCAAGAGGTGCGTATTTCGCTTTTTTGTTACTCTTGCCAATTTTGAACGTGTTTGTCTGTCTGTGAACAGCATAACTTAAGAAGCCATGGGTGGATCCTTACGATATTTGGTAGCGTAGGGGTCTGGAAAACAAAGGTCAGGTTTGATAATGGGCATCCTACCGGCTTACTGAGATACTGCAGCGAAACTTCGATTTTTGATATCTCGTGTTCTGGACCTGCTGTGTTTTTGATGTTGTGGTTGTGATCATTTCGGGCGACTGACCCTCTAAAATGAGATGCCCAGCAAATCTAGATCAAGGGCCCTTCCCGTCGATGATTAAAACTAGGAAAAACGTTATTCTCTGGACAAAGATGAAACTGACACAAAGTATCATTCATGCCTACCATTTACCTTCGAATTCTTGTTAACTTAACTACAGGTATTTACCCAGGGTATGTTCAGAAAGGTGGTTTCCCTGGTCAACAATGTACTACCGTATCATCATTACTTCTACAGGTATGGAGTTGGCGCGTATTTTCCAAACAGACGAAAATGCAATATGACATATGATGTGATGTTTTTCTTAGACCATATTTGTCTACAATGCAAAAGTTACTGAAATGCTCTAATGCGTGTACTTTTATTTCTATACAATTTCTTATAATGAAATAAATGTGTTTATTTTGTTTTAATTTGCTAGGCGTTTTTTTTTGGAAGTGGAGTCTGCGTATTTTCCAAACAGAGCAAAATGGCTTGATGTTTTACAGACTATATTTATAAACGTTGTAAAAATACTATGAAATGTTCAAATGTGTGTTTTTTTTATTTTCTGACAATTTCCAAAACGAAAATGAAGGTGTTCTCTTTGTTTTGTTTCGTTTTGTCAAGCGGGTATACTGGAAGTGGAGTCTGCGTGCTTTCCAAACACCCCATCACAGCCGTGTGTCAGCACCAGTACACGCTGAACGGCCATCCACAGGACGGCTTGAAACTGGAGCTGGACTGGTTTGGCGGGAAACTCCTCGGGCTCTGCCGTATACAGTACTCTGGGAAGGAGATTAACTTCTATGCCACGCACGTGAGTATCCTGGCCATTCCTGGGAATAAGATTGTCTCCGTCTTTACTATCGTGAGACGTATTTTCTCTGTGTGTTCGAACTTTGTTTAGCTGCTTGTAAATAAAACTAAGGTCGCATTTCCAAACTAGGGTAAGATCGGACCATCTGTGGAAATAGAAAAAAAAAAGTGTACAGAAAAAAAATAGATTAATATTATTTTATCATGAACATGGTTTTCAACGTTTTGTGTGTCTTTTAATTGAATCCTACTTTGCAAACTACCCAACCGGGTGCCGGTTTGAAAATTAGACTCAAGAATAGCATGTTTATTTCATTTATGAAATTATTGCCTGGAAGGAGCGGGTGGACTTGGTCCGGGCAAGCTGCCCGCGATGATGATGATGAATCTATTTATTTCTACCGATGTGATACTTTATTTGAACTCCAGACCCACGCTGCACACAAGTCACCGCCCGAGCTGAGTCCGTACAAGGCGCACAGGGTTTCCCAGGCTTTCGAAATCAGTCAGTTCATTCGGTAAGACCCCTGTTTGGAACACAGCTGGTTGGAGGCCGTAAAAGGCACCACTGAACTAGACTGCGACTGTTCTCCAAGCAGAGGTTAGGCTCCGGCTATTTTTTAACGTTTTTTTTAGTCGATTTTATCAGGCTTTCTATTTTGTCATTTTTCTTGAAGTACGCCAGCAGGTTTTGACACAGCAAGGTATAAGAAAAATAGAAAGCCCGAAAAAAACGACTAAAAAAAACGTTTAAAAAACAGCACGAGCATAACCTCTGCTTGGAGAGTAGGTTGGATGCCGTTAAAGGCACCATTGAACTAGACTGCGACCTCGCTGCGACTTAGATTAGACCTCTGTAATCCTTCAATTAATAATTTGAAAGTGCGGTAATGCTGAAAGGCTACTCAATATAATATATGTATGCATAACAGAGCACACAATACAAATCAAAATCACACTAATTCTTTAAGGGTATAAGTGATCGAACATAAGCTTGTAAGACCTGTGACTTATTATCATTTTAATGCGCTGCTTAATATAAATGTATAATCGGAAATATAATGAAATACTCAGAAGTTACAACAAACACTCTGTATCATTTGAATTCACTTACACTGCATGGTCACTCAATGATTGCTTAGTGATCACGCCCAAGTAGACTCTTGTTCCATGATATAGGTGCATCTTTTTCATTCTCTTAGGAAGTTTTACTTGTACTTAGTTAGGTCTTATGGTGCGAACTTGGAAATAGTATTACAGTCCGTACTCTCTCTGCACTGTAAACAAGTCAGTATAGCCCTGACGAAGATGACATGTGTACGGACGCGAAGGTCATCGAAACGTTGGCTTGTAATAAAATTCATGGTTGTGTATCAAGAACTTTGTGATTCAGTATTACAGTCCATCTGAACTCTTTCTATCCAGCTCCACCGGCGGGACTGCAGACCTGAACATTCTCACGGGAGACTTGAACTTCCGGCCCGGGGAGCTGGGGCTGAAAATCATCCAGTCGGACACGGGGATGGAGGACGCCTGGCTGACGGCTGAACACAAGGTTAGTACACTACAAGTGACCATCCTCCTACGCAGGGATACCCAACGGCGAAACTGCCGGTCGATGCCATTATTCATGGCCTGTTCCTATGACCACGGAAAAGACGGCCGAGTGCAGCGATATATTCATATAGTATATATATTAGTATTATCCTATTTGTGGAGGGTAAGGGTTATCGCCTCCCAGTTGTTGAATTTATCTACCGAATGGAAAGTACCAAATTCTTTAGAGTAAGCGGGAAGACGCTCTGTGCGTATATCGTGATCAATCTATAACAAAGTGACGTTCATCTTCGATCTCATTTAGGCAGAATGGGCAAAACGTCTTGTGACATTTTTAATTTTTTTTATATCTTCCGGCTTCATACAACTACACCATGTTAAATTCTATCTGTGATCCTCACCCCACCCCAGAATGCAGATGACAGCGGCGTTACCGGCAATCATCCTGAAAACAACTTCGCGACTGGAAACCAGCAGAGAATCGACTACATCCTCTATAAGGTGGGTATTGAAAGGATCTGACATAGACATAATAACAAGGAAACCCAACTCATCGAAACTATTCAAACAACAAATTTTGTTCTGGGGCCATTCAGGGGTCTACCGAGTGCAAGGTGAAGTGCGTCCACTGTGAAACCACCATGCACAAGGTTCCTGGAAAACCCTTCAACTACTCTGACCATGAAGCTGTGCTGGCGCACTTTGAACTGGAGACGGTGTCAGGGCCAAGTGATGGTAAAGTGTTAGATTAT
This sequence comes from Branchiostoma floridae, assembly GCF_000003815.2. NCBI lineage: Eukaryota > Metazoa > Chordata > Leptocardii > Amphioxiformes > Branchiostomatidae > Branchiostoma > Branchiostoma floridae. Next base: position 19,162,667 of record NC_049989.1, on the reverse strand, counting down.
GGAAATTGAAATACAGTCGACAAGAATTTAGAACTAAGTCATGAATGAACATTTATGTATAAAGTTTTCTTGATGGAACATTATTTCAACATCTGTTCTTCACTTATACTTGTCTTTTTTTTACCTGACTGTATCTCACTGGTCGACTGAGTAATTTTAGCCCTTCATGCAAGCATCCAGTACCATTTAAAAAGCCACTTGATTTTTTGCCAGCTTGAATGATACATAGATAGAAATGCAATAGAATATCATGAAACACTGTGTAGTATACATTGTCAAAGTGTGTTTACAGTTTTTCCAAACTCTATGCAATGCTTCTATCAAAGGACTGTTTAGCCATAACCGACAATGCTTTTTTTACCATGGTCAATATTGACCGAAGGAGACCATGTACATATGCAATGACGTACAGCATGGCGGCAAATAACATAAGTTTGTAAGCATCCAGTATGCTAGATGCCCTTAATCTTTGTCCTTCAGCTCCGGTAAACCCTCCTGACCTGTCCGAGCGCGACGCGTCCCTCCGCCAGGCGGTCCAGATTCTGGAGGAGAAGCTCGCCTCCTCAGCATCCAGCCGGCTGTTCTACGTGGCAGTCCTCCTCCTCTCCCTGCTCCTGATGTTCTCCACCAGCTGGTTCCAGCTCCATCACCTCTTGACGTCACTGCTGCACCTCCTGCTCGGGATCCTCATTAGCTGGAGCTTCTGGATGGGCGTGGTCGTGGTGAATACAGAGGAGAGGGGTCTCCTGGCAACCAAGGCTGGGATTGAGATACTCCTGAACGGGTCCGGGAAGAAATGCGATTGAGGCACTGTATACAGCTTCCACGAAGAGCAAATACTTTTACAACTAACAAAAAACTAACATATTTAACATATTTATGTCACTTTGGTACGATAAGTTTGTTGTTTGTTTTATCCAAGGGACATTTATCTGATTATGAAGCAATCCAACTTATAAACTGTGACCCAGTTAAATGGGTAACTCTAATGTAAGACATTTCAATATAGAGGATTATTACAATTAAAGTATAAGAACACTAACGATACGTAATGATATGTGGTAGAGTAATAACCGAGATGCATACAGGTCACAACAAAGACAAAACATCAATGTATCGGTAAAAGTATCATAGTCTAGCATATAAGATCGGCTTCTTCTCGCTTCTTACTGATGAACATGTAATACGTTATTGTATGGGTTTAGCAATAGTCGGATGCACAAGAAATATATTATTATTATATAAAGCTTAAGTTTCAGTGCTTCTCATATGTCTAATGTGAGGTAATATGCTTTCTATACATTTTTAACAAGATGGAATGTTTTAGCATTCACTATCGTCAATGACCCTTGGAAACAATGAAAAATGCATGATAAACACTATATTATGGTGATCTGTATGTCTTTATTTGTCATCATCTGTATTGAATTTATATTTACAATTTTATTTCTCCTATTCATTTAACCCATACACATTTTTAAATAGTTAAAAGTATATCATCAGTTTGCAACAGTTTTAAACTACCTCAATCCAAACATTTTGCACTTAAATCATCTAGCATCAATTCACTGTCCAGTCCAAAACAGCAAACCACCATTTGTTGTCAAGTTGTTCAATACATATTATAGTTTATCATATATCTTTGACATGTATATCTAATGTCATGACTATGTTTTTTCTTTTAATCTGGTAATCTGTATATCTTTTTGACAAACACAATGAAAAGTGAGTGAACATCGACCCATCCCAAGGACTACAGCCTTTTCCAGTATTGTGCATTTCGAGTGAGTGACAACAGCCTGGATTCAAATTAAACACGCGGCTTACTGCGAAGCTGGTGTGTTACGCCGAAGGGCGGTTATACCGGCTATAAAGATACAGATACAGAGTTTCACTTGGTTAACTGTGCAGTTTGGTCGCACATGGCAAACCTGGCATCCTTCCTATATACAACATAATGTTTCTAAGTTAGATACCATCACTGAGCAACAAAGGTTTGATAAACATATATTTTGATATTTCTACTTCAGGCAGACCAAGTACTCTATTAAATTCAGGCTTTTAGCTAGGATTTTATCATAGGGTGTCCAAATTTCTTGCCGTTTTGAGAGCGCTGCAGGTGCGAGTATTGCAGGGGGTCTGGGGACATCCTCCCTCAGAAAATTTTGAAATTTATAACTCTCTCAAAGTCAAACACAATTTCCCACATTTTGAGGTGTAAATTTGTGGGAATGAAGCAAATTTACTGTCAGACAGGCCACATAGCATCCCTGGTCAATCAGAATTTCATGCTTGTCAGAGGATGTGCTCCCCAGTCTAAGGGCGTACAATTTGAGTTATTTTTTTAACAGGCCGTACATTGTACGCCTGTACGCATGCCTGGCTAAAAGCCTGACTCTATTACCTCACAACATTTTTTTGTTCATATGTGTTTTCAGATGATTCTTTAGATGCGAATTTGTTGCACCGCAGTAGTTACACTGATCACATTTGTAGGGTTTATCACCGGTATGTATCCTCTTATGTACAGATAGGTACCATTTCTTAGCAGTCTTGAATCCACACTCATCACACATGTAGGGTTTCTCACCGGTGTGTGTTCTCTTATGTCGGTACAAGGCAGCTTTAAAAGCCGTCCTGAATTCGCACTCCCCACACGTGTAGGGCTTCTCACCAGTGTGTTTTGTCACAATGTGTTCGTCCAACCTTCCTTTCTGTGTGGCAGAATAGTCGCACCGGTCGCATTTGAAGGGCCTTTCACCCGTGTGAGTCATCATATGTTTGGACAGGTGTGACTTATCGATCGTCCTGTACCCGCACTCCCCACACATGTAGGGTTTCTCACTGGTGTGTTTTGACTTGACATGCTGGTCCAGAAGATGTCTGCCTGGAGCACAATAGTCACACTGGTCACATCTAAAAGGCCCCTGTTCCCCTTGACATAACGTTTTATGTTCGGCTAGGAGCTGCTTGTTCGCTGTCCTGTGTCCACAGTCTTCACACCTGTACTCTCTACCACTGGGGTGTCTTACCGCGAGGTGTTCGTCTAAATGTTCTTTCTTTGCAGCAGAATAGTCGCACCAGTCACATTGGTAGGGGTTTTCACCTGTGTGCGTTTTCATGTGTCTGGATAGGTTGGATTTAACAGTTGTTCTGTATCCGCACCCCCCATGGCTACACGTGTAGGTGCGTTTAACCAATACTTGTTGGTCTACTTGAGATTTCTGTGCAGCTGAATAGTCACCTGCATGTGTTATCATGTGCTGGTATAGGTGAGACCAAATAGCTGTCACATATCCACACACGCTACACATGTAGGGTTTCTCACCGACGTGGTTTGCCTTGATGTGTTGGTCTACTAGAGATTTCTCTACAGCAGAATAGTCACAGTGGTCACATTTGTAGGTGTTCTCAGTGGTGGTATGTTTTGTCATATGCTGAATCAAAAGGTCTTTCTCTGTTGCTTGGTAACTGCACTTGAAGCAAATGTATGTATGCAGTGCAACATGGCCATCCTCCTGCACTGTACTGTTCTGTACAATTTCCTGTGACAAGAGTCCTTTGTCCGGCCTGGTACGGTTTTCTTCCTTTCCCTCCTCCTGTTGCCATCCCGTGTATGTTGTCTGCTCCCCCATATTGTTCATCCCCATCTGTCCTGCATTGGCTTGTACATGTAGATGTGATGTGACTCCCTCCTCAGGCTGGGTACAGTTTACCCCACACGTTTCCTCAGTTAGAACCGCCTGCTGCTGTCCAATGTCTGCTGTCTGCTTCCCACTGTTGTTAGTCTCGCTCTCAGGATGTCTGATTGTAGGTGTTCCACTGTATGCTGCCATGTCCTCACTGTCCATTTCCTGGCATAGCACATCCTCTTCTTTGTGCTGCTGCCATCCTGTGTCTTCTGTCTGCTCTTCTTTGATGTGTGTCTTGTTTTCCATGTCTACAATAGAAGCAAGAAAATATTAGAGTTAGAATTTGAAGATCAATTAGATGGTGTAAAGGATATTTTGCAGGAGGCCTGGCCGCCCTAACCTGGGACCTCTACTACCCCCTACCCCTACGTTGCCCTTTGTGGGGCTATTTGGGGGTATTTAAGGTTATGATGATGATTTTACTTCTCTAAGAAATCTAGAACCCCAATTCCTGCTAGTTTCTCAGTGTGACACAAATACATAAAAGTAGTGGTCTCCTTTCTCAGCAGTGCAGCACTGGTGTTCAAATGCTGAGAAAGGAGACCGCTACTTTTATATACCTGTGTCCTTTTGTACATATTTGCTAGTATGACGTGACTTGAATTACGTGGGTGGGTTTCTTTTCCTTTTTTCAATGAAAAAAAAACAAGACCTACTGTATCATTTCTGACCACATATTTAAGGCACACATCAACAGATAAGCAGCTGTTACTGTCCCCACATTTGATGCTGTCACGAGTTTGAGAATGGTCAGTTCACGTTCACTGGACAGCCCCCCTCCCCATATCAAAGGCCGAACCAAACATTACAAAGCATATCCCACATACACATCCTATTCTCTTCAACCTCTCAACAAGCACCAACCGTCAACCAAAGGTTTCACCTGTAGATTAATGGCGATTCCTGATCTTCACGACTTCTGGAATTCCCTTAAAAACACGATAGTTCAGAGACAGGACGCTGTACTAAGCCTGGATGAGTTCTTACGGTATGTCCGGGAAAAAACGGTATAGTAAAGCTGCGATGCGTTATATCAGCCTAAAAAATGGTTCCCCGTTCTTGGAAGGGGTTAATAAATCACGAGGAACTATTTTTGAAAGCTAGACCGCAGTTAGAAGTCATGTAATTACGCCTGAAAGTTGACCAATTTTCAGCGTTTTAGCGGTGCGTTTCGCTATTGTATTCGAGACGAGTTACGCACTGCATGGGGTTTTCCGATATACCGGGTTATAGGACAAGGATCAATTGCTTCCGGGTCAACCACACCAATAGTGTAGTGTTGTTGCACTATCACCTAAGTCGGTGATATGGCAGTCACTTTAACACATTTAATGGATTACTGTACTCTTGAGGTTGTTTTTACATATCATACTACAATGTAGAGGCTTTTCGTTATGAGGGAGGTTTATACGGAATACGGATAGACCAGTGCCATACTACAGGTGTGTAAAAAAAAGGGACAGTCTGTGCCAATGTCGAAGCTTTCCCGGCTATCAAGGCAAGTTTATACGGATGGAACAGAGACTTTCTACAATAAAGATTAGCACAGTTCTTGTCCTGTCGAGATTTTACGTTATTAAGGGAAGTGTATTCAGATACAAATGTGCCATACTACAGGTGTGTCAAAAAAATTGACACAGTTGTGCCAATGCCGAAGATTTGCGTTCTTAAGAGAGGCTTGTATGGATCAAACAGAGACTTTCTACATGTGTATCATATAGAATGAAACTGTTCTTGTCCTGTCGGGATTTTACGTTTTTGAGGGAGGTTTATTCAAATAAAACAGTTACATATACAGGTGTATCAAATATTTGACAGAGTTGTGCGAATGCCGAACATTTGCGTTCTATATGGAGGTTTATACGGATGAAACAGAAACTTTCTACATGTGTATCATGTAGAATGACACTGTTCTTGTCCTGTTGAGATGTTACGTCATTAAGGGAGTTTTATTAGGATAGAACAGTGCCATGCTACAGGTGTGTCAAAACAAATTGACACAGTTGCGCAAATGCCGAAGATTTCCGTTGTATCTGTACCTGTACCAGTATCTGTATCTGTACCCGGTACCTGTTTGTACGGATGAAACAGAGACTATTCACATGTGTATCATATAGAATGACACTGTTCTTGTCCTGTCGGGATTTTACGTTTTTGAGGAAGGTTTGTACAAATAGAACAGTGCCATACTAACAGGTGTGTCAAAACAAATTGACACAGTTGCGCCAATGGCGAAGATTTCCGTTCTTAAGAGAGGTTTGTACGAATGAAACAGAGACTTTCTACATGTGTATCATATAGAATGACACTGTCCTTGTCCTGTTGAGATTTTACGTTATTGAGAGAGATTTATTCCGATAGAACAGTGCCATACTACAGGTGTGTCAAAACAAATTGACACAGTTGCCCCACTGCTTAATATTCGCGTTCTGAAGGGAAATTTATACGGATGAAACAGCGACTTTCTACATGCGTATCAAATAGTATTACACTGTTCTTGTCCTGTTGAGATTTGACGTTATTAAGGGAGTTTTATTCGGATAGAACAGTGCCATACTACAGGTGTGTCAAAACAAATTGACACAGTCGCGCCAATGCCGAAGATTCCGTCTTAAGAGAGGTTGATACGGATGGAACAGCGACTTTCTACATGTGTATCATATAGTATTACACTGTTATTTTCCTGTCGAGATTTGACGTTATTGAGGGAGGTTTATTCCGATAGAACAGTGCCATTCTACAGGTGTGTCAAAACAAATTGACACAGTCGCGCTAATGCTTAAGATTTGAGTTCTGAAGGGAAATTTATACGGATGGAACAGCGACTTTCTACATGTGTATCATATAGTATTACACTGTTATTTTCCTGTCGAGATTTTACGTTATTAAGGGAGTTTTATTCGGATAGAACAGTGCCATACTACAGGTGTGTCAAAACAAATGACACAGTTGCGCAAATGCCAAAGATTTGCGTTCTGAAGAGAGGTTTGTACGGATGAAACAGAGACTTTCGACATGTGTATCATATAGTATTACACTGTTCTTGTCCTGTCGAGATTCGACGTTATTGAGGGAGATTTATTCGGATAGAACAGTGCCATACTACAGGTGTCTCAAAACAAATTGACACAGTCGCGCCAATGCTTAAGATTTGCGTTCTGAAGGGAAATTTATACGGATGGAGCAGCAACTTTCTACGTGTGCATCATATAGTTTTACACTGTTATTTTCCTGTCATGATTTGACGTTATTGAGGGAGGTTTATGCGGATAGAACAGTGCCATACTATAGCTCACAGCTGTGTCAAAACAAATTGACACAGTTGCGCCAATGGCGAAGATTTCCGTTCTTAAGAGAGGTTTGTACGAATGAAACAGAGACTTTCTACATGTGTATCATATAGAATGACACTGTTCTTGTCCTGTTGAGATTTTACGTTATTGAGAGAGATTTATTCCGATAGAACAGTGCCATACTACAGGTGTGTCAAAACAAATTGACACAGTTGCCCCACTGCTTAATATTCGCGTTCTGAAGGGAAATTTATACGGATGAAACAGCGACTTTCTACATGTGTATCATATAGTATTACACTGTTATTTTCCTGTCGAGATTTTACGTTATTAAGGGAGTTTTATTCGGATAGAACAGTGCCATACTACAGGTGTGTCAAAACAAATTGACACAGTTGCGCAAATGCCAAAGATTTGCGTTCTGAAGAGAGGTTTGTACGGATGGAACAGCGACTTTCTACATGTGTATCATATAGTATTACACTGTTCTTGTCCTGTCGAGATTTGACGTTATTGAGGGAGATTTATTCGGATAGAACAGTGCCATACTACAGGTGTCTCAAAACAAATTGACACAGTCGCGCCAATGCTTAAGATTTGCGTTCTGAAGGGAAATTTATACGGATGGAGCAGCAACTTTCTACGTGTGCATCATATAGTTTTACACTGTTATTTTCCTGTTGAGATTTGACGTTATTGAGGGAAATTTATTCGGATAGAACAGTGCCATACTACAGGTGTCTCAAAACAAATTGACACAGTCGCGCCAATGCTTAAGATTTGCGTTCTGAAGGGAAATTTATACGGATGGAGCAGCAACTTTCTACGTGTGCATTATATAGTTTTACACTGTTATTTTCCTGTCATGATTTGACGTTATTGAGGGAGGTTTATGCGGATAGAACAGTGCCATACTACAGCTCACAGCTGTGTCAAACCAAATTGACACAGTTGCGCCAATGCCGGAGATTTGCGTTCTAAAGGAAGGTTTATATACCCCGGGTACCATCCGGATAG
>NC_049989.1:19079000-19153175 GCF_000003815.2 Branchiostoma floridae | reverse complement strand
CCGCGCCAATGTGTCTTTCCACTTGGACACCTGTAGTATGGCACTGTTCTATCGGAATAAACCTCCCTCAATAACGTCAAATCTCGACAGGACAAGAACAGTGTAATACTATATGATACACATGTAGAAAGTTGCTGTTCCATCCGTATAAATTTCCCTTCAGAACGCAAATCTTCGGCATTGGCGCGACTGTGTCAATTTGTTTTGACACACCTGTAGTATGGCACTGTTCTATCCGCATAAACCTCCCTCAATAACGTCAAATCTCGACAAGAAAATAACAGTGTCATTCTATATGATACACATGTAGAAAGTCGCTGTTCCATCCGTATAAACCTCCCTTCAGAACGCAAATCTTCGGCATTGGTGCGACTGTGTCAATTTGTTTTGACACACCTGTAGAATGGCACTGTTCTATCCGCATAAACCTCCCTCAACAACGTCAAATCTAGACAGGACAAGAACAGTGTAATACTATATGGTGCACATGTAGAAAGTCGCTGTTCCATCCGTATAAATTTCCCTTCAGAACGCAAATCTTAGGCATTGGCGCGACTGTGTCAATTTGTTTTGACACAGCTGTAGTATGGCACTGTTCTATCCGAATAAAACTCCCTTAATACGTCAAATCTCGACAGGACAAGAACAGTGTAATACTATTTGATACACATGTAGAAAGTCGCTGTTCCATCCGTATAAATCTCCCTTCAGAACGCGAATCTTAAGCAGTGGGGCAACTGTGTCAGTTTGTTTTGACACACCTGTAGTATGGCACTGTTCTATCGGAATAAATCTCTCTCAATAACGTAAAATCTCAACAGGACAAGAACAGTGTCATTCTATATGATACACATGTGAATAGTCTCTGTTTCATCCGTACAAACAGGTACCGGGTACAGATACAGATACCGGTACAGGTACAGATACAACGGAAATCTTCGGCATTTGCGCAACTGTGTCAATTTGTTTAGACACACCTGTAGCATGGCACTGTTCTATCCGAATAATGACGTAACATCTCAACAGGACAAGAACAGTGTCATTCTATATGATACACATGTAGAAAGTTTCTGTTTCATCCGTATAAACCTCCCTTCAGAACGCAAATGTTCGATTCGCACAACTCTGTCAAATATTTGATACACCTGTATATGTAACTGTTTTATTTGAATAAACCTCCCTCAAAAACGTAAAATCCCGACAGGACAAGAACAGTTTCATTCTATATGATACACATGTAGAAAGTCTCTGTTTGATCCATACAAACCTCTCTTAAGAACGCATATCTTCGGCATTGGCACAACTGTGTCAATTTTTTTGACACACCTGTAGTATGGCACATTTGTATCTGATACACTTCCCTTAGTAACATAAAATCTCGACAGGACAAGAACTGTGCTAATCTTTATTGTAGAAAGTCTCTGTTCCATCCGTATAAACTTGCCTTGATAGCCGGGAAAGCTTCGACATTGGCACAGACTGTCCCTTTTTTTTTACACACCTGTAGTATGGCACTGTTCTATCCGTATTCCGTATTTATAAACCTCCCTCATAACGAAAAGCCTCTACATTGTAGTATGATATGTAAAAACAACCTCAAGAGTACAGTAATCCATTAAATGTGTTAAAGTGACTGCCATATCACCGACTTAGGTGATAGTGCAACAACACTACACTATTGGTATGGTTGACCCGGAAGCAGTTGATCCTTGTCCTATAACCCGGTAACGGAAAACCCCATGCAGTGCGTAACTCGTCTCGAATACAATAGCGAAACGCACCGCTAAAACGCTGAAAATTGGTCAACTTTCAGGCGTAATTACATGACTTCTAACTGCGGTCCAGCTTTCAAAAATAGTTCCTCGTGATTTATTAACCCCTTCCAAGAACGGGGAACCATTTTTTAGGCTGATATAACGCATCGCGGCTTTACTATACCGTTTTTTCCCGGACATACCGTAAGAACTCATCCAAGCTTAGTACACCGCCGGAAAAAATTAAATGACAGCTACCAAAATGGCGACTAATCGGGAAAAGGTCAGAGGTCATTAACCTGATACAGCAACAAAAATATATCGCCGCTTAACGCTTTAGTTTAATCCCTTGGTTACTACGGGCGATGGTGACTTATGTCTCACGAACATAGAACATACATTATGTGTTCAGTATATAACATGCATTGGCATAATACCGGTAGTAAGACTTATACCGGTAGATTAAAGATACTGGAACTTAAAGAGATCTACACATGCAACAATAGTTATTTCTGAGCTTTGCACACTTTAGACATCTAGGTGTCCAATACATCATTTACAAAGCATAGATAACAATGCATTCGAACACAACAAGGCCAAAAGTTTTCAGTATCTTTTTCGGGGTAGGCAGCTCGTCGTGGGACGAACACACTGTCACATTTATTGCCAAATTTATAGATCATAATTACACATTCTCACGGCACAAGACGAACATGATTCAACAACAATCTTGAATTTCTGTTGGTGACCTACAACTCATGTAAAAGTGTGAAAAACCGTTGCATGATAGCCCGGATCTACGACTGAATGGGCAAAATTGAACGTACGCAGCCATTTTCCCGCCATTTTTATATCTACGCTAGCAGTGAAGCGTTTGTGACGGACAGAAGTTAAATGAAAATTCTTGACAGTATACGTCCGTTTTCTCATGACATTTTGTATGCTCATGCAGGTTTATGTTTTATGCATTTACTGACAGAAAAGGAAGGAACATCAGAGGATGTATAAAATGGACATAGCGGCAGTTAATTGTGCCGTGTTTCTTCCTACCGGTATTTTTTACCCCCTCCCAACCACGCGCCCGTTCGACGTATAATTCCGCGGCGTGTTACAATTACAATATTACGCTTTTAGCACGACAAGAATGGCAGAAAAGTTACACAGAAGAAGTGGCAAGGGTAACCTATAACAGTAACATGTAACTGGAGAAAATGATGCGTTGACAATTTGTCAAATCAGTATGGCTAGAGAAATCGTCGTAAACGTACCGGTATTATGATAATAGATGTTAACATTGCCAGCTATGAAGGTAAAAAAAGAAGAACTTTATTGCGCGACAACTTAACGTAAAATGTATGTCATTCTTCATGGGGATTATAAACTCAAGTTAAGTACTATTGTAAGAAACTAACATCTAAGCTAAGCTAAGCTAACAGTATAGGCAATCTAGTTTAAGGTATAACGTTACATGACCCAGATAGCAGCCCTAAGGCTGAATTGATAGGCACATTTACATTTACAATTGCAATAAAATACATATTGTCATCATTAAAACAGGCATTCTACCGACTAACACCATTAAGCAATCTAAAAACTATTCACACAGAGTCATCGTTTAGCAGGGAAACCATATAGTTAATCGGGCTTCTCTTGAAACGAGTAGTGTTCGCTTTCAGAGTCTGGAGCCTGTTACTAGACCGAGTCTCTCTACCTGAGATCTCCCCACGGCATGGTGGGAGCCATATTGGATATATCCATAATACCATATTGGATATATCTGTCTTGGCATGGGGTACAACGTAGCACTGTATCGGGCTTACATATGATAAAACGAGTCAAGACTTATTGATGATGAGGGAGGCCGTGACAACAGTGCAAAAACAAAGGCAAACTCAGTTTGGGCTTAATCCCCTTAAATACCCATGCTTGATTGAGTGATCATTTTGTCAACAACAATTCTGAGGGCTATTGCCCATGATTCAACTAAAAGGCAGTAAAGAGGGATAGACTATACATAATTGAAGATCACGGATCACCCCATACAGACCCTCATGTTTATACACCAGGTGAGGTAACGGGTTGTATTGCCGGACTTCCCCCACCAAAGACCGCACTACGTCATGTTGCTATTTGTGCCAATGACGCAATGTTTGCATAGCGGTGACTACATTTTTTATCAGGATTTCGGAAAGATGACTGTCATATTTTTCTGGAGGGTAGAGGGGGCAATGCCCCGTGGTGAAAGCGTTAGACAAGGGACACCTGTACTCATCACAGTTTATCAACTCATCGCTCACATAAATCTAGACCTTTACACCTGTACCACCTATTGTATTGTACTGTTTTTGTAATAATTAACCAAATAGTGTACTGCCAATATAAAGGTTGGCGGAAACAAATGTTCGTACTTCCTTCTTCAGATTGGCACGACGAACAGGCGAGTCTAATCAAGTTCTTGGTCTAATTATGTTTTGGTGTATGATAGAGCTCTTGTTATTGTCACGGTGTGGGGCGTGCAGGTATCGCACCCTTTATTTTTGTGTTTGATAATATCCGTTTGTATGTATGTGTTTAATTGTGCAGAGAGAGAGAGAGAGATCGTTTGTGTGTGTGCGTGGGGGGGGGGGGGGGGTGAGCTGAGAAAAGGGAGGGAGAGGTCATTTACATGAAGTCACCAGCCAAGTTTTGTGTGGTTGAGCCTACAAAATGAACAGGAGAAAGAAAGAGATAAGGGGTAGCAGTCGTCACAGTATGCGACATCGTACAAAGGCTGACTTCACATTGACGTGCTGAAGTCAACCGCGACGACACCATGGCCAATATCCCTTTATTGTGCACCTTTGCAGATTGGCACCTGCGGTTTGAATAACGGTTTTTCAGTCGAGCTTGCAGCAGCACGTTCCCATTATGAACTTCGAACCGCTAATGGAGATCCCAATAAAACAAACAAACAAACAAACAAACAAAATTCACTGCCTGATAGACATGTAATTTTTTAACGGTTCTTGCTGGGAAGTCAATGTGCAGATGTTTGCACATTGACTCGCCAAATCCGTGGTGTGTTTTGGCACACAGTTAGATTAGCCAAAGAGGATCGTAGGCGTCACTCAACCGTAATGGAAATTCGCCTTTCCCAAGGGCACAACGTCGGGGCAAGGTGGGTATCGAACTCGGGACCTCTAGATCCCGAGCCTAATGCTGTACCAGTTACGTCACACCAACGCCACTAGACATGTAAATAGAGTCAAGAAATTGCTCTGTTTTGGGGGAAACATTGGATGGTATTTTAGTTATCCTACGCTACGGTGCAATGTGCTGAACTTGAAGTACCATTTTTTTTTTTTTCATCACGAATGTCTGGGGTCCTCGTGGTTTACGTTTGGGTGGAAGATATGCATACAGAGTCCCGACAGAATGAAATTGGGAGTGTATTGTTCTAATCTAAATCTTTCATTTCAGGAGGCGTGCAGATGCTCTCAAGATGATTGGCAAATTTGATGCTGCAATTGGTTTATTCTTTCTACTCTGCTGCCATACATGTAGTGGTGAGTACACATTTATGTATCAATGATAACAGAGAATCAGCCACAATTTTATGTTCGAAGTCGTAAATTAGTTACCTATTCAGGCCAAAGAAATGTCCGACTTAGCATGTTATCCTCCTGCTACATCACCCTTGGCAGTCAGACGGTAGGTATGTGAACGTGGATTTCGTCTTCATTGCTCAATGTATTTTGAAACGAGACTGTTGTAAATGAATCAAGTAACGAAAAGTAGTAAATGGACGATTTTTGTTGAAAAGTCCGAAAACTGAAATCATTTTATGTGTCATCATAGCTAACAATGTATTGTAATCATCTGTAATCCCCCCCCCCCACCAGCTTCCGGATGTTTGCACCACCTCACCGGAAAACGAGGCTACATATCAAGTTTCACTGACGTGACGTCATACCCCTGTGAGTGGGACATCACTACTGACGTGGGCAGGATAATACTGGTAACTAAAGCTTGGTTCAATCTGTGTTTAATTTCATAAGAAGTGGACGTTTACGGTAATATATTCTTGACGTTGCTTTTGTTTTTTGGTAGGACTCGTAAATATGTTTATGTGCCCGTTGTAAAGAAAATATGAATAAAATATCAAAGCCATATCATAGGTTCTAAGACCACAGATAGCGTTTGTGTTCAAAAGAAGATTTCGAATTACAACTATTGGTGTCATTGCTCTGTAAAATGCCAATGCATAGATAAGCACTGGTAATGCATAGATAAGCACTGGTATTAAATATCATTGTCCATCTCAGCTCAATTTCGATACCATGGGTTTCCGCCGAGGTACAGACAGCTGTACTTCTGACGTTTTGACGTTCTACGACGGAGGTTCTACAAACAGCGAGGTCCTCGACAGCTTTTGTGGAGACCAGCCTCGTAAGTATTCCCTTTTACTGTCACTAGTTTAACTACTAATATTTGTCTTCCTTTCCACACAAATAAGTTCAAAGACCTGGACCAGACAGCTATCACCATGGCTACTGGTTAGCTAGCAGACATCCTTTGTTACATGTGGTGTTACATTATGTAGCAAGTGGTAGGACAGAGCGTAAGGGCTGGTCACCGTATGTAAGAACACGCGTGACTCTAAGAAGAATACAAAAAGCAGTAGTTTGGTAAGCTAGACCATTATCCATTATCATTTGGATGCAAATGCTACCTTTCGTTTTACACGTTTTGTGTTACTTTTCTCTATTCAGTACCTGACTTAGGACATTTACACTTATCCACGGCTAGTACCGGCAACAAGCTATACGCTGTTTTAACACGTCGTCTAGCTTCACGGACCCAGTTCAGCCTCGCATTTACCACAAGGGAAGTGGGTGAGTTGAAGCTACATCTGGCATATCAAACATAAGTACAAAAAAACTCGAGTCATAACTACCTCCGCGGATATTTCACAACCGAAATAAATATATGTGGTAAACTTATTGTGAACAACCAGCAACACAGTAAATAATTAAACCTTATGCCTTTCTGTTCTTTTCTGCAGAGGATGAGCCGGTGTTTGATGAAGATACGTTCGTCCCGCAAACAGAAAAGACATTTAGCAATCGTTCAGTCTCGGTAAAAACACCATTTAAAGCAGTGTGTGTTTCGTCTCACTATACAAGATATAGGCAATATAGAGTGGCCAAGTAGCAATCAAAAATGAGTTTTGCGTTTCCGACAATGGTACTAACTTTCAGTCAGCTGCAATCGTTAAAATCATATTTTATTGAATTTGGCCAAAACTACTTTTTACTTCAGCTTCTTTGTATTTTTTTCTTTTATACATTGTTAAGATTAATGACGAAAGGATTAAGCTGTTATTGTGAAGATTACAACATTTGATTCTGTACTTATTGCTTTATGATGAAATCGATAGAATGCTGTTTGATAGTGCATGGCTTTTTCCTATTTATCATCAGAATCAGCTGATTGTCCTAAATCATATTATAATGTAATGCCTCTGTTGTATTCAGAATTTTGTTCAGCTGGAGATTTTTGACTGGCCCTTCACCAACGTTAGAGGAATCTATCCGTACGCCTACACAACTGACAAGAGAAGCCCGATTACGTTTGGCTGTGAGTAGTTCACTTTTCTTGTTACTAACCACCATTTCGCTTGTTAGCTCATCCTATCTATACCTATAAAATGATGAAATGTATCAATTGCACAAAATGCTGCCGGAACAGTAGTGTATACTAGTAGTTGTAAGACATTTGATTCAGAAGTTAGTGTTTCATCACATTCTAATATAACATCATCGCCGTACGTTCTAAGTGGACCTAACGGTTATTTTTTTCCACCAGATACCTTCGAGTTCTACCTTGCTATCCAAGAAGGAGTCCTTGATTTTGAATTAACGCCAGACACCGAGCTAAGCTGTGACCCAATCAATAATAGCACCATGGCAGGGGGCGAGCTGTATATGCGAAAAATTGGGTAATTTATATCTATCTATCTATTTATTTATTTCTCTCTCTCTCTGTCTATCTGAACTCGGCACAACAAATTTGGAATATTAATTTCAGCTGACCATATCTCCGTTTTCACTGTATTGAATGTCATTAGAAAACTTATCCAAAGATATCCAAATTATTATGATTGCAATTTCATTGAACGAACATGTACACCAGACCTGCTTACGTAAGGGGTTCAAAAATATAGGTGTTCTAGCTGTTGTTTTGAAAGCATCCCATCCTGAGACTGTACTCCTGCACCCTGGAGATGCTCAGTGCACCATAGTGTAATCCTGCAGGGTGGCTTTTGGTCCCATATTAAAGAGGTAAGACTGAATGGAGAACACTCGCACACTCACTCCGGCGAGCTCGCTCGAAGTTTTACATAGCTGGTAAATCTCGTGTCCCTATATCTCGCCACATTGCATTTTGAGGTTGCCAGGGATGATGACGAACCTTGTTTTTTTCTTTCTTATGGCGGCTATACCGCAGAACATATCCACTTGACGACTGGCCATGGATCCCCTTCTACATGTACGACTACCCATGGGAGAGAAATATTGCCGTCGTAAAGTACACGTATTACAATGTCAAGGTATATTTCTTCTTCTTACATGTAAATAGTAAACTTTTCTCTACACAAGTCGATTATGTTGATGATAAGACGTTTACGGTGCTCTGTATTTGCCCTTTATGAATAGGTTGCTTACAATGACATAAATTTTCGCAAAGCTGATTTTTTTCTCTCCCATGAAGGAAATATATTATATTACCCACACAAAATTTTCAATGTGAAAAAATTAGTGTAATCATCCATTTACGTTATTTTAGCTAAAACAATAATATAGTTCTTATTAATTCTTTCCATAAACTGTATTTATCCATCTGTCTTTCGCTATATCTCGTACGTTAATAAAATGCTTCCTAACGCCAAGACACAAGTCAAGCTTGTAGAAAAGAATTCGTTTTGTTTTGTTTTGTTCTAACAAAGATTTACTCATGCATGTCCAGGTAGGACGGTTAGTATGGAACACTGACATGAATAAAATCAGCTGTACAACTAATGGCGAGGAGTTTAGGACTGAAGTCATTGTGACAGGTAAGTGAAGCGTGTTTGGTTGTGTGCGTGCGTGTGAGTGTGTGTGTGCGTGCGTGTGTGTGTGTGTATGTGCGTGTGTGCGTGCACATGTTTGTGTATGTGTGTGTATGTGTGTGGGCGTGTGGGCGTGTGTGTGTGTGCGTGTGTGTGTGTGCGTGCGTGTATTTGCGTGCGTGCGTGCGAAGTCCTGGGGTACCATCCCTCCACTTTTACCCCTGATTGGATCATCCGGGGATTATATATCTGAGATATGAAGAAAAAGTGTTATGTTGGTGTGAGAGTATATGACTGTAAATGTATATGTCTAATTCTATTATTACTTCGTCTTCCCCCCACCCCCACCAATAAATAGCGTGCTTGTGTGTGATATGAAATATTGGTACTTGCCTGTTCCCATACCAATCATAATTAAACAGTAAACACTGACATGCGACGAGGATGATGATGATGAAGGGACCTAGACGAGTAGGTACACATTAATAGTAGATTTTATCATTAGGTAAATAAGTAGACCTGTGATTTCCTGACGGGACAGTTATCTATCAAAACCATTTCTCCCTTATTTAGCCTGCCCCATCGGCCGGTTCGGGCGGTTCTGTGCGGAGCGTTGTCGGTGTTACAACGGAGCAATGTGTCACAGTTTCAACGGTGCGTGCAGGTGCGCCCCTGGCTGGACAGGAAAGAACTGCAACACAGGTGAGGAGCAGCCAAACGCAAAGACCTCAAACCTTCATCAAACCTTCATCGTTTTCTCCATTGCGATTTGCTTTCATATGGGGTTAGACAACAGAGGAATATAACTTCCCACCTGTTGGGAGATTCCCAATTCTTAAAGGAGATAAGAATCCCAGCTCCCACTCAAAAAATATAAGTATTTAGATAAAGGGTCGTTTTTGAAGAGCGCGTGGTAGCCCTTCGACTGATAAAACACTTATATGTCTCGGCTACATCGTATCTCTGCCCTTTTTTCTCCCACATGATGTAATACTATCATTTTGTGCAACCTTACAATAACAACAATTGTTCTCCCTATTTATAGAATACCCAGAAGTACTCATCAGTACTTCTACCAGTGACCTGTCAGACTTGCGATACGGACAGGAACTGCAGCTCACCTGCACAGCCTACAGTTTTGAAGTGACCAACATCACGTGGTTCTCTCAGGATGGGAACAAAACTCTGTTGAATGTAACGAACAGCAGCAAGTGCGTCATCTTACGTCTTTTTTAAACTAATCACAATCCTTTTGTTTTAATCTTGTAAGTGAACAGAAAAATGTCGCATTTTCATCACTTGAAAGAATAGATGATAAAGAACGTAGATGATGGCCATAGTTATTTTTCCGGATGTCTGATTCTTCTGTCCCTTCTTTCCTGCCAGCTCTTCTGTTCTACACGTCAACTCCCTGGTGCCTGCGTATGAAGGTCTGTGGACCTGTGAGGCTCTCAGCATGAGTGGAGATGAATATTACGACACAGTGAATATAACAATAGCAGGTGCTGTCACTTTTACTTTATATTGTCAACTTTTTAGATGTATCCTGTGTAATAATGTATATGAAATTGCCATCATACTTGTATTGCGAGAGCCAATAATAATGAGACACTGTGTTGAAACATTTCAGGTTGCCAAGATAACTTTTACGGCGAGCGATGTGACCAGGTCTGTAACTGTACCGGACAGGCTACGTGTGACCGGCTTCTGGGGTGTGCAGGACCAGGTCAGTCTTTTTAACAGTACATTACTTACATAGAATTGCGTCTTTATACATAAAATCACCTCAATCCGAACGAAAACCTTTTAAAGCAATAGCAATAAACAACAAGTTCTGTGTTTTTCAATTAACGTTTGCAGTCATGCACAATATACCAACCCCAGTGGTATCATTAATCATAAAATATATTTCTGGTGTCGCAGTTTTGATGGGAACTGCATCACGAAACGCCATACATACAGAGTGCATTAAGTACATTAGTACAGAGTGTATTAATTTGTTAACTACCTACGATGTAAAAAGGCTGACCTCCTGTTGCAGTCTCTGAATACACTGCAGGATCCCAGACGACACTACTGGCCGTCAGTCTGGCCGCAGCCGGACTGACTCTCCTCCTGCTCGGCGCCATCTTCCTGCTCCACAGACACAAGAAGAGGCAGCGGGTGGGAAACATCGACGATCCAGAAGTCTTTCAACTGGAACAGAATTTAAAGGTTCGTTTCGATGACAAACATACTCTTGCTTTGGACCAACCATTTGATAAAAAGCAATTAGACAAATTTACATCCCTAAAGAGTATGGTATTTTCATCTTTATTTGATAGGTTCTAATATTTTCCTTCCTTCCTTCATTCCTCCCTTCCTTCCTTCCTTCTTTCATTCATTCATTCATTCAAACAAAATGATACAATATTTTTAACCGTTACGCTCACTGCCTGAAATCTAAATATTACGTTTCAGACTATTGAAGTCAGTAAATCACAATACATCACCATTTCATTTTCAGGCCGTGATGCCACTTGCAGAAAGTTCCTTATCAAGTAGTATCGACATCGAGTTACTGAAAGAAAGGGAGATCGACAGGGATAGGCTGCAGGTCCAACAGCTCCTGGGAGAGGGCGCTTTTGGTCACGTAGTCAAGGCAACGCTCGCACACCCTGATAGAGATAATGAAGTGGTCGCCGTCAAGAAGTTAAAAGGTAGTCTTCTGCCATTCCTTCTGTTATTCCTTACGTTTACCTTCACGGATTGTTTTCTCTCCGTTTCTTCTTCTTAAATGATTGATTGATTGATTTTATTTTGCACTTTAAAAAATGATACATACAGAAAATTATAGAATACAACAGAACGTGCAAGGGGGGAGAAAAAAGCCATGTGGCTTATACAAACTCTCCCCCCGTCAAAATATACAAATCATGATACAATTAAATGGTCATGAAGATTATACATCGAACAATAATAAACCAAGTGAAAATAATATAACTCAGTGATCATACACAACGTTACAATTAATCTTAACATCAAAAACTGAAATAAGACAAAACTAAACATGATCAACAGATCATAAAGAAATTAGTCAAAATCATACAATTAATCATGCTAGCAAAACAAAATGAAAGCAAATACAGATAACCAAGACAATGGGTGCAAAGACTGCAAACAAACAGGTTAAAGGAGCACCAAATACACGGTATAATACTAAATGATAATTGAGCATAACATGATCAAAAACAAGGAAAAAAAAACAAATCAGGAGTAAATAGTTGGCTTCTCTATAAGGTTGTTTTTCATACGTTTCTTGAAAATGGAAAGCGACTGACAATTTCGTAGGGAAAGACTTAGAGTGTTCCATATGGATGGGCCTCTAAACATTATAGTAAATTGTGTTAGGTTCGATTTTGTTTTGATAGGTCTAAGACTGTTTTGCTGCCTTGTACTGTGATTGTGAATATCTGCGTTGTACTTAAAAATGTCTTTATATAGGACTGGTAAGAAAGAATTATTGTGAATAACTTTATGGACGAAAATGGCTGACTGCAATTTGTTTATGTCGTATAGTGTCAAAATCTTCAGATTGTGAAAAAAAGTTGCTGAGTTTGCTATAAAAGAGGCGTTTGATGCAATTCTAACAAAACGTTTTTGTAGTAGGTGCAGTGGTTTTAATGAGGTAGTGTAAGTACTAGCCCAGATTATATTGCAGTATGTTAAGTAGGGGTATATCAAGCTGTAGTAAAGAGTCATAAATATTTTACGAGATAGGCAGTTTGCGACTTTTCTTATGATACCAATATTCTTAGCAATTTTCTTACAAATGATGTCTATGTGAAACTTCCACGTGAGTTTTTCATCTATAACGACTCCTAAAAACCGTGCGTTGCTTACCTGTTTAATGGGTTTATTATCTATGTGTAACTTTGCCATTTCTTTACTGTATTTCTTATTTCTTCCTGTGAAAATGATGAAATTTGTTTTGTCTATATTTAGGGATAATTTATTTGACTTAAACCACTTGAATGAAAACAAAACGAACAAAATGAATATGGCTAATTACCTGGACTAGACGGTTGTCACCGTGGTTACTGGTAAAGTAGCAGATATCCTGTGATGTTCGATTACATGTTGTAACTAGCAAACTACAACTGGTTGATATATGTATAAATATGATATATAGGTATTGAGTAAGAATGTGATATATAGGTATTGAGTAAGAATGTGATATATAGGTATTGAGTAAGAATAAATAACGATGTAAGGTTAACATTACATATTTGTTTGCAAATACCAGCTGTCTAGTTAGAAAAAAATCCTATTTCAGACAGTGGCTCATAAATAAAACTTTAATATACTTGTTCTGGTTCAATGAGACAGGCACAGGTGTCCAGACATGTCGAGCTCTCGAGCTAAATGTAGTATAGTCATCATCATGAACATTTTTCCCTATAGGTCCGCTCGAATTGGTGCTGGAATATGCCGAACACGGGAGTCTCCTGCACCTGCTGTGGACGTTACGTGCGGAGTCCAAACTCAACAGGACCGTTCTGGTCAACAAACGGCACATCTTCGAGAACATGATGGTGGAAGTGTGCTCCGGTCTGGAGCATCTGGCAAGCAGGAGGGTGAGAAACCATTAACAACATTTTTTGAAGCTAAGTACCATAAATAAAGATCATAGCCCAGTCACGGAATGTGATCTGTATTTATTCTTATATCGTAATGGCCGTCCCAAATCACAAACACAGGCTAAAGTTAATCTGTAAATGGTTGTTGGTTGTGAATTCAATCCTTCATAGGGCAGACAATCCGTTGCCCTTGTTTGCGAAGTCCAACGGCATTCAAACTTTACAATGTGTTTACAATGAATCATTCATGATTTGGGCTACTCAGGACGCACAGCCAAGGCTTTCAAGCTAGGCTGTGGATATTACAAAGGCCGCCTTATATGATTACTGACAGAAACTATATAAATAACATTAAGGCTTTCACGTGTACAAAATAACAAAGGTTTTTTTTTTGTTCTGGGCCTCAGTGTCAACAATAAGATTTCGGCCATCTTCTTGCTCAAGGAAACTGTAAAATCAATCTCAACAAAAAAGCTCCGATTTTTTGTACCCAGCTTGTTCACCGAGACATCGCAGCCCGTAACATCCTGATCTGTGGGAAGGGAACCGCCAAGATCGCGGACTTCGGGCTGGCCCGGGACATGTACGCTGTGGGGTACCATCGGCAGGACAGGGTAGGTCGGACATATCATCTCATCTGTCCCTCAGGCTAACTATTTGACCGTTGGACCACTACAGATGCTATGGCAACCATTTTTTTTCACCCTCCCATCTTTTTCGTTGGCCACCTCTCTCTCTTCCTCCCTAGCCCTGGACGGTTCCTTGCTTGATAGTTTTGACTAGTCCTGGTCGAATGAAGTCTTGGTATTACTCATCTGCCGAACCTGCAATCTTGTAAGAAATACATATGTTTACTAATATAGAAATCTTTTAAAGCATACAATCGAAAAATGGCAGAAAAATTTCGTTAGCTGTCTAAGAAAAATAAAATACTGATCACCACTCCCGTCCGTTTATTATCTAGAACAGCGAACTCCTGCCTCTGAAGTGGATGGCGCCGGAGGGCCTGAAGAATGAGGCTTTGTTCACAGACAAGAGCGACGTGTGAGTAAATCTTTGCTGCAGATAGTTTGTATTTTTGCCCTTTTTTCCACGCAACATAAGAGAGTGGACCTAACCGGCAGCTGCAATAATCCGTGCCCCCATCCTCGTGATACTTAAGCAGAACTTGTTACATGAAGAAGTAAAAGAAAATGACAAGACAGGCAGCATCAAACCTCTGCTATATTGTACCATTCTCCTTTTAAAACAGTGACAGGTGACTTTTACTTCCCAGGTGGTCTTTCGGGGTCCTGTTGTGGGAGGTGGCGCAGCTGGGCCGCACGCCGTACCCTGGGATGGAAGGTGCAGACAGACTGTACGATGCTCTGCAAAACCACTTCAGACTCCCCAGACCCCAGCTGTGTACAGAGGAAAGGTACGTCTGGAGTTTGTTCACTGGAGAAAAAAAGGACAAATTTTTAAAAGTCTGTACTCATCATTCATTGGCTTACAAGATCCAATGAAGTCTCTTTAACCTCCTTGCACTATGACGATCGAGAGCTATCCACCACTCAAGAGCTACGAGGGGGGTTCAATAAGTTCTTGGCCTCACCAAGAAATAACAAGCACAACTCAGATTTTCAGGCACAACTTCATAGTATGAAGTCTTTTATCAATATCCTCCAAATTTCAAATCATTGGAGTCATTACTTTCCAGGCATTCGTTTTTCCTAAATTAGAAAGTAAGTGGCGAGAAAAAAGTTGTGTGAATTGTGATCAGACATGTGTGGGTCTAGTTTCCCATGCCATAAATTAACAAAAGACGTTGTCAAAATGTTTGATAATGATTCTCTTCCTATTTCAAGCAAAAAGAATTGGGTTTCTAACTTCCAGCAGCGCAAATTGACCCACACACTCAGGTCAGGTCAATTGTCCACGTTTTTTTCCTTCTCCCTCACCTAACGTTACTGGGTGTCGCCTGCAAAGTAATGATCACACTAATTTGAATTTTGGTACATATTTATATAAGACTTTATACTTGACATCTATGCTTCGAAATCTGAGCTGTGCTTATTTTTTCTCGGTAAAGTCGGGGACTTATTGATAACCCCACGTACATGTATAAAGTCTTATATAAATGTGTACCAAAATTCAAATTATTGTGATCATCATGTTGCAGGCGACACCCAGTAACGTTAGGTAAGGGATAACGAAAAAAAAAAGGTGGACAATTGATCTGCAACCTGAGGTGTGAGGTCAAATTGTCTGATCACACTTCACCCTTCTTTTTCTCCCCACTTACCTTCTAATTTAGAAAAAACGAATGCCTGGAAAGTAATGACTCCAATGATTTGTAATTTGGAGGATATTGATAAAAGACTTCATACTATGAAGTTGTGCCTGAAAATCTGAGTTGTGCTTGTTATTTCTTGGTGAGGCCAAGAACTTATTGAACCCCCCTCGTATCTACTACTTAAAAAAGTACGAACATAGCAAGTCCAAAATTCGAGATGTCATGGTCAAAACCGGAAGCCCCGCTGCAGTACTGTATCAAGCTGCTAGGGTGCCAAAATCTGATCATTTCAAGATCTCACCAAGACTTCCCTACATATTGAATATCAATACAATCCACCCAAACCCTCTCTAGTTCCGCTGTCCATCCACAAACATACACGCATACAAACGCAAAAACAGAAAATAGCATTGGCGGAGATTACTATGTGGTGAGATGAACATAAGATTTGCTTCCTCTCACACAGATACCAGCTGATGCTGCAGTGCTGGAAGTTTAACGAGAAGAACAGACCTGGCGCCACGGCTATCAGAGAACAGCTGGAGGTGGATCCCAATGTGAGATACCCTATGCGCTTATTGTATAATTCAAGTTTTTTTTTTTTAATTTCATTCACAACATAATTATGCACCGATGAAACGACAGACAAGTCGTTGAAACGCCTATAAAAGACTAAAAGATAGCTGTGATCAATTAATCTACTAACCCGAATACGCTTAAACGAATATAACAGAATTGCTTTGTGTGTGAGCTAAATGTAGCTATCATCGGTTTTGTCATATGAGATATACCAAACCAGATGTAATGATCCTTGGGTTGCGGGGTATAAAACATCTTTGTTATATTCTTTTGTCTTTTCTAAAGGGATTTTTCTGCTTTAATGCACCAATGGCAGTGATGCAGTCAGGGGCACAAGTCACTTCGGTGTGATACCCCATATGGCGTCAGGACAAGGTCTGGTGACGTCATTCTGGATAAATCCTGTACTATAATGGTCCATCTAAATGACGCGAACATGCTGAATCAATTGATCTTTACCATTTTTGTGTTATTGTATTTTCTCTTGAAATTGCAGAACCCACAAATTTTAGAAAAGGTGGGGCATTTCGTCTCCCTCTGCTTCCAAAAAAGAAGTCAAACCCAACCTGTTTAGAAATAGCCAACACTAGTATTACAGTAGAATATTGTTCATTGCTGTCCATTGTCACTTGTATATCTTCTATGTTTATACCATGTACTTGCAATTAGCCCTCGGGCAAGAACTTGCAACTAAACTTCTATTATTATGATAGCTTCAAACTTGATTTTGCAATATTTGTTGTATGATATGACGCGTGTAAGGTAAATTCTTATTACATTAACTGTTCATATGTGATGTTTTTATGTCTGTAAAACTTATCTCCACGTCGAGGTATATAGCTAGGAGATGTGTTGCGGAGCTACTTTTAAGCATTTGCCCTCATTTTGTTTTATGCAACCTTAAGAATAAATGTCTGTAAGGATCAAACTATGACAAGCATGAAAACAGATTTAACAACACAACAAAGACATTGCAGACACAAGGACATAAAATATCTGTAATATGTACAGGAGAACAATACCCTTTGGCAAGTACATGAAATCTCTGCTTACCAACTGGTTTGTAATGTTACCTAATTATAAACGCTTGATGACAAAATGTCTGTGCTCCGGACAGCTTTCAAATACTCTGGACAGCGCTCAACAAACACGTGATGACAATTACTTTCTACGTACTAAATAACCTTGATAATGTACATAGCTTAGTAACTATGCGACACTGATTTTAGATCGAAGTTTGTTACGTTGCTTTTTATAACAAATACTACACTTGTTAGGTCGGTAACCCAGGCCGCCTCAGTGTCTAAAATCCTCGCTTTGCATTGTTTGTACAACCTACGTCAAGCTGCCAAGCTATAGTATTGGGCAGTAACCAGTGCTAGCCCTTTATAATAGTCTAGTTGGGTAGCCATGACCGTGTGTCTTTATATAACCTAATAAATCAAATAAAAAAAGAGCGACTCAATGCTATGACTCATTCATTGACAAGTAACTTCTTGTCACTTAGGTCTTGTAAAATCCTTGCTCTTGTATCTTAAGTTTCCACTAACGTCTTTTGAGATGTCTCAAGACTGGTTACAATATGAATAAACACTAAATAAAACTAAATCACAGAAAGTAAATCCGTGAAGTCATGACTTCTTGACAAAGACGACTATTTCGTTGTAAATTTACACAGCACGTCATCACACATCACAATACCACTAATAACAAACACTGCCATAATCATCAGTCGAGGTGCTTACGCACGATGGGGTTTTACCGCCCCTTACGGGTGACATACTCTTTCGTTAGATGAGTACATGACTAGTCTCCAAGCAGATCCTACGATGGCATAGGATAGCACCAAACTGGCCAAGGAGTGTAGTCAGCCAAGAGGTATACATTTGCCATGTAGGTAGCCAAACACACTCCTAGGCCGGCTTCACTCCTCTGCTAGCTTTTGATACTATCTTATGCTACCGCAGGATCTACTTGCAGATTATACAAGACAAGGACGAGACAGGTCTCCGGGTGAATGATGGAAATCACCATGTTGCTGATACGAGAAGAGGGCTCTCCAGGCCTCCATTCGGATGATTTGTGGGTTTACAAACACTGTTATTACAGATGCTTTGTGAGTTAAATTTTCACAGTCGGCAAGCTGGAGAAACCATTGTCCCCAACGCCCAACTTGGACGTGACGACATTATACTTCAAGTTGGCCGAAGCGAAGCCGTCAGCTGCAGAGGCGGAGTATGGCGGCGGCTCGTCCCCGGATGGTCCGCTGCTCGGCTGTCCTCCTCCCGGGCTGCTGACTGCCGCTGGGGTCACGGCTGGCTTCGCAGCTACCTTCCCCGCGAGTTTGACCCCGATGACGGCCAGGGTGGCGACACAGACGGTGCCCAAGATGCCGCCAAGGGCAAGGACAACTGGAGACGGTTCATCGTCTGTAGGAATGTTCAAATAAAACAGTTGATCAGCACATATGAGACAAAACGTGGAATGGTCTTATTAACTTCGATGATACCAACGAGGGAAAGCAACTTGCAACTTTGTGATGAATTCAGATAAACAAACAAATAAAAAATGATGGGCAATTTTCCTACATTATGAAGTACACGATAGGACGTGCATATATTTTGGCTTGTCAGTATGTTAATGACAAGACTTGCAACCTGTCACATGGCTCACTGACAAACAGCAAGAAGTACACTCAGGCAATGTCTTGTATTAATTTCTAAAAAACTTCATGTCTTTTGCTACACCTCTACGTTTATCCCATTTGAAATACGTATACGAAACGACATAGTAGTGCAACAAAAAAATAAACCTCTGCAAGGTGGACATAACTAGTTACATGTATGTCTTTTGGGGAGCAGTTCAAGCGTTGTTGAAAGCAAACATTAATATTATCAAAAGAACGGGACATACCATCGTCCTCGCCTTCCTGTAGAATAGGTCCCGACGAAATGGTGACTGTCGTGTCCTCGGCCGCCCTCCGCTCTCTCCCCGCCGCCTGCTCGGGCTGGACGGACGGAAGCCAGCGCCGGCCGCTGTGGGTCGCACAGGTCTGCGGTAGGTAAAATAAAAATATAATTCATCAATGAAGAAGGATGTGAATGATCAATGATCTTTTAATCAATGAGACATCCCGACCATTTTTTCCCAACTGATTCCGAATCCGTCATGTTGACATAATTATGGGGCCCTAAGGTTTAGGTGTAAGCATCAAGCTTGCAATGGAAATGTGGAGTACAAGAAGCCTTCACCAGCAAAAAAAATAGGGAAATTAGCCTGGCCTGCAGGGGAGTCAGTCCACGCTTAGGTTTATGAGTAAGACTCCGACTGTGCGGTCGACCAACTCCTCTGGTAGCGAAACTATTTTTCCTGTAATAGCTAGCGAAGTCAGTCTCGTAGAATCTAGCTAGAGTACAGATACTGACCGGCGCGCAGGCTCCAGGGTTGACCTGGTCACACACGCTGATGGTGCAGTGCAGGTACACGCGGGGGTGGCTGGCGAACCGGAACATCTGCACACGGAATCGGGCCTGTTTCGACTGGGCGTTCTCTATGATGTAGATGGTTCCGTCCTCAGTGTTCGGACACCTGAATGGAACAAAATTTTTATAATAATAAAGGGATGGATACCAAAGACCTCATCTGGAGTTTGTTTTGCTTTTATATACTTTTGACTGTGGTGGCCAGGACAATGCGATCGTGTCTCGAATTAACAACAGGACTACGCAATGGCCGTCTTCTCGGGTTTAACAAGAATGCAGAGACAGCAAAGGCCTGCGAAATGATATCGAGTAGCCTGCAACTACGTTACAAGCAGGACTACACGCTACAAAATAAATAAAATCGTGATTGTGCGATCGCGTGGCGTAATCGGTAGCCCTTTGGGCTCTTGGGATCGAAACCTGCCATGTCACCGATCTTGTGCCCTTGGGAAAGGCACTTAACACGACTTTCCTCACTTCACTCAGGTCTAAAACACGCTTACCCGTCTGTAGTTATGGGGTACTGTGTCGGGTCCTCCGCGTTGTTGGTCGGGGTAGCCCAACAGTTCCTGAGCCTGAGGACCAGCTCGGAGTGACTCACGCCCTGCAGGTTCAGCCCCACGTACAGGTTATCCTCCAGCGTGATGGACGGGGTTGTGGAGTACGCAGTGCCGAAGGTGGGACCCTGGAACAGCCCCATGGTCACTCGGAACTCCCCGCTACCCTCCACCGTGAACGTCTCTGTGCTGGAAGGTTTGTATTCGTCAAAACCATGCAAGTCAGACCTAGGTCACATTTCCAAACCGGGGCCCGGACGGGCAGCTTTCGGGAACAAAAAGTTTGATATAAAAGACACGAAGCTGCACAAGACATAAAGAGAATAGTCGTGGCCATTATTTGAGTACATCTTTCCGTATACATTTCTATTCTTCATTTCCACAAACAGCCCGGTCGGGCCCCGGTTTGGAAATATGACGTCAGCCTTAGATATGGCCTTGGTGCCATCCTATTTGAGTTACCTCTGCCATCCCATAATTGTTTGTATGGAAGCAAGTATGGGAGCCAATGTAAATTAACAAGGATTGCATCCGGGAAATTTCTTACGTCACGACAGGGTTGATGCCGCCCGTCGGACAGACGCTCAGGTCCACCGGGTAGCGACACGTGACGTTTAAAGCCAGCAGCTTAAACGGTTTAACCTACAACATGGCGGATGACTTACGTCACAGTCACGTGACTCTAAACACACCAAACTAGACTTACGTCACGACCGGGTTGATGCCGCCCGTCAGGCTGACGCTGAGATCCACCGGGTAGCGACACGTGACGTTCACGGTCAGCAGCTTGCCTCGCCAGACGTCCACACCGGAAGGGATCTTGCTGTTGATGGTGTTGGAAAAGACGAAGTGGTCTCCGTCTTGCTGCAAAGGTGGGTGTTGCAGCAAATTCAATTTAGTGTTATGGCAAAGAAAAAAAACTCATGAAGGCAAATTTGCTAGCTTTGGTCCGGTCCCGAAGTTCGCTAACAAGGCTGGATTTCAGGCTAGCTAATGTTTTACATGAGACAGTCACAAATAGCAGACCTGACCCCTTGGCAGAGACTTATAATACAATAAGTTTATTGCAAAGTCTTGCCCGAAGGCTAATTGCAGGTGACAAAAGAAAAAAAAGATACACTGTTCCCTATGGCAGAGCAAAACACACAGTGTCACACACACCGTACATACATACAAACACACATACACACACGTGAGCACGGATACACACACAAGCCGATCTACCAGCCAAAAACAAGAGTTCACTGTTATGACTAGTGAACATACTTTTAAAGGAGTTCTATTCCTTACTTCTTTCTCCGTACCACAAGCCGACAGACTCGCGATGTTGAAGGTGAAGTAGTTCCCGTCGTTCCTTGCGACACAGGTGGGCTGCCGGAGATGTAGATCCGCCGCAGACCGGATCTGGAATGACGTCAGCGAGCTCTTCTCCATCTTCACGGAAATCGAACCCGAGTTGCAGGTCACTTCAAGGGCGACCGTGGTTCCAACTAGACATAAAACATGGCATGGCAATCAGAAATGGCAGACTTCACTCCTTCTGGTTTGTGATCATCCAGACCCACCGATCAAAATAGCAGCATTAGTAATGTATGTTACATAATGTGTATTATACATAGTCACAGAAATACAAACAAATATACAAGCACGCACACGGGGACATTGTGAGTAAGCACGACTTGAAGATAAATCCGAACTATCTTGAAGCAATCTTGTGTGTGTGTGTGTGTGTGTGTTTGTGTGTGAGTGTGTGTGCTCACTCTCACTCATGGCAGGGCAATGCCGCTCTTTTTGCATGTGTGTGTAAATGCATGCATATGTGTGCGAGTGTATGTGACAACACACACACAATCAAAGGAACAAACGGCAACTCACAAGCGTCCATCCTGCTGTGTAGCTGGTCCCGTACGCCCATGAGCCCCACGATGTCGGTGTAGGAGCTGACGGCGTAGCGGTAGGAACTGTTGGTGGCGATGGTGTTCAGTTCGGTACTGCTGATGCTGGTGCCCACGCCCACCGAGGCCAGGATGAGACCCGCGTTCTTGGCGCTTTGAGCAGGACCGGATACGTAGTCGTCTGTGGAATCAGACATGAATGAGGGATCAGGTACTTTCGTCTACCTTGATGAGTAAAATGTTTCCTTAAGTATGCCAATGTCATCATGTACTTTGATGAGAACATCATGACGGGATCTCCACCATCCGTCCAATATTTAATATTGATTCGATTATCCATCCATCCATCATCCATCCATCCATCATTCAAGCATCCATGCATCCATCCATCCATCCATATCCATCCATCCATCCATGCATCCATGCATCCATCCATCCATCCATATCCATCCATCCATGCATCCATGCATCCATCCATGCATCCATTCCATGCATCCATCCATCCATACCCATCCATCCATGCATCCATCCATCCATCCATCCATATCCATCCATCCATCCATCCATCTAGCACTTTATCTTACCGTCTGTCAATTGATCCATCAATCCATTTATCCATCAATCCACCCATTCATTCATTAATTCCTGCAATGTTTTATTCGTCAACCTATTCATTAATTCATTCAATAATCAGTTCATCACTGCTCGCAATGTGTTTGTCACTCACTCGATGTTGCGTCCGTGATGACCACGAGGACCTTGGGAATGCCGTCCCTCCAGGACAGGTAGTCGGTGAGGTACTTAATGGCGCTACCCGTCTTCCTGTAGCTGGTGGTTCCCCAGGCCGGGATGCTGTTGATAGCCGAGGTCACCTGTGCACGTTGTACAAGATGAACATCAAGGACAAACAATGTGTCTGTGGAGTTTTCTCTTAAACGGTTCAACACTACCTGCTACACTGCCCCCTGTATTCTGACCAACGCAGCAAACTAACCTCCAATGTTGAATGCCTCATACAAAAACGTCTCGCCGTTTCTTTACTGCTCCGGGGTTCACCTGACCATGACCTTGTTATCAATAGTAAACTTTCCAATGCGATAAAATGGCATAGTAACAACTACTAAACGATTCACTTCCAGCTGTGCCTAGTCTTGAATCCTTAGCTTACATATTATGCATATGCTCCAGCTGTAATTGATGTATTTTGAATGTATCTACTTTTATTCTACTGTTATTTGTTCAATTTTGTATTATGTATGTATCAATGTGGTCGCGATATCAGCCTCGCTGCCTATGTGCCCGCATTGTATTGTCTGTTACAATCTGAATAAAGTAAGGCAAAGTACAGTACCTGTGCATTGGTCAGGTGCGTCGGCAGATCAAAGTGGCTGTGCATGACTGACGTGTACTCGATGACGGCTACCCGGGCGGCCGTCTGGCTGACGTTGAGCGCGGCCACGACGCTTTTCAGGAACGTCTTGACGTCGGCGTTGCTGACGGAGGAGCGAGGACGGGCGATCAGGAAGACGAGGTCCACCGCTTGAGTTGTAAACTCTGCGCAGAAGATGTCGGTTATGATACGATAACCGTAAAAATGCGATTTCTGAACCAAATCATACCGGAAGACGGGTACAGTATTTGTCATACTACGAATCTTGTTGTGAGATTCTTATATTGTGGGTCGTATCATAGTTACAAAACAACAGAAAGCATAAAACAAGTAAACATTTGAAACCCAGAAAACTCACCTCTCCATGAACTTTTTATTTATTTGGCCACAAAGCTTCTGTAGTTTCTGAAATACTCTAGGTCCTATTTAAAAAAAAAGCACACCATATATCCATATAAATACCTGGCCACATAGACCAATAAAATCTTATCGTATTGGTCCCGAGTTGGCCACTTTTGACTGTAGTACGTAAAGAGTAGCGCTTACCCACGCACGCACCAGACCCCGTTAGGCGATACCCCGGTTGACAGGAGCAGTAGTGACCGCCCACGATATTAGTGCAGGTCTCGCTACAACCGCCGTTATTGGTACTGCACTCGTTGATGTCTGCAAAGATGATCGTACGAAAGTACATTTTTCATTTCATAAATACCATTTAGACTGAACCTTAAGCATGTGGTAACGGTAACGGTTATTTGGACAAACATTATGTTGACAGCATAGATTAGACGGTAAAAGGATTTGCATTATACAGTATAAATGTAGGTGAATTTTGTGAAGCATAGACTTCATTTTTTCATTAATCTAGCAAAAAAGGTGTCGCAGTGAAATAGCACTCACCCACGCAAGTCCTGGAGCCTGAAAGACGGTAACCAGGCCTACAGGAACAGCTGAAACTCCCTGCAGTGTTGGTGCAGATTTGGTTACAGCCGCCGTTGCTGCTGCTGCACTCGTTGATGTCTACGAAGATGTATACATATATCTCGGTTAATGCACTTAACATAAAAACATATCTGCTTTCTTTGCATAATAATGTAAACGGCATATCCTGACTTCTTGGTGTCTTATTTCATTCATCTTATATACAGTAAGGACAAGGTTTGTTTTGTTTGTTTGTTTGTTTGTTTGTACAGTGAAACCTGTCTAGTGTCTAATATATGTATTTATTACATATTTCTAAAAAAAGAAGTTGGTTTTACCCAAGCATGCCCTTGAGCCTGAGAGTTGATATCCGGTCCTACATCTGCAGTAGAAGCTGCCATGTGTGTTGTAACAAGTGTGACTACAGCCGCCGTTACCACTGCTGCACTCGTTGATGTCTGTCAAAAGAAATTGCATCATAGTTTTACATGGACAAGTCCTATCATCAAGATGAAATCCTTTTAACCAAACTGATAATTGGAATAAATATATGGATACAGAATGACATTGGATACAGTTATCCCATTAAGTAAGTTCACCTGCAATTGTGAGGAAGGTCGCCGGAGGAAATTAATTTTCCACTTCTATCCACATTTAAAAATCCGTCCACAGCTTTTCAAGTTATGTCAATACATGCACAACTTAACAATCCGCAGGACATTAGGCACTCAAGCAGGTGGATAGATTTCTAACTTACGTCGATGAAGGTTAGACATATAAGTAATAAGTTCAAAAGCAGGTACTCTAATACTATCCAAGCAGAGGTAAGGCTCTGTTTGTTTCTTTTTTACGTTTTTTTTTCTGCGTTTTTATCGGTCTTTCTATTTTGTACCGTTTACTTGATATCTCGTTAGGCCGCGAGACATCAATAAAGTGGTATACAAAATAGAAAGCTGTTCGTCTGCTTGGAGAGTTCACACTTACCAGTCTGGCAGCAGGACCCGGTGTATCCCCCTCTACACACACAGCGACTGCCGGATACATAGCCGCTATTGTAGCACCGCCTGTTACAGGCCCGGGTGTCCCTGCTGGAGCCACTACAGCCATGTCCACCGCACTGAGCACTGGCAGCAACGTATCTGATATTTCATTTGGAGCAGGCAAGGCATTATTATCACATACAATTCAATGTACGCTTCCTTGAAATGAAATTAAAGGTACTACTGTAAATGCAGAAACTTTTGCGGTGGTTAATGTTCGCGGTTTTCGCTGTGGCAGCTATACCGCGAACTTCAAAATCCACCGCGAACATTTCCCATGTCAGTAAGAGACTACAGTACATCTAAATGCATTTAGATAAACTACAATAGGTCTGGATGTCGCGACTGCTGAACAAAATCCACATAAGACAGATTAAGAAAAGAAGGAAGCCAAAGTTGACTTTAATCTTTGTATTCCCAACACATACCGACATAGAAATGAAATTCTAATCCATCCAGAGGTTCAAACGTTATACCAATCACAAGTATCCGGAAACACAGACACACCAAAAACAATACCTCCATGATTTTTCATGGAGGTAATAACATTTGGAGTTCTGCTGCAGTAACAGGGTATATACTAGGGAGCCAATGCTGACCTTGACCTTCGTCTTTCCAACACATAACCACATTAGCCTGAGTACTATCCTCCGTACTGACCACTGGCTCACGACTTTCGCTTGCTAACCACGGAGCAAGCGAAAGTCGTGAGCCAGCGGTTACTACGGAGGATGATACTCAGGCTATAACCACATACCAAATGTCATTACAAACCATCCAGAGGCGCTAGAGTTATTCTGACACAAATATCCAGAAGCACAGACACACAAACACACCAAAAACAATACCTTCATTATTTTTAATGAAAATGATAACATTAATGTCAATAATAGAAATACTCTATTTAGTTACATAGAAAGTAGATTCCCTCATTTTAGACAAATGAGTAGCACTGACAAGTTTATATTTCTCATGCGTTTTGACAAACCGACAATAGCGAAACCCATACAGTCCTACATTTTCACCATTACCAAGAAGCGAGAAGAAGCCGAACTTTTGTGTTAGACTAGATATGTGACACCTTTATATGTATATATCCTGACTTGTTGTGACCTGTACTTAGCTCGGTTGGGCAAAACTGTACAATAAAAGTCTTCATTCATTCATTAATAACATTTGATAAGTGTAAAATGCAGCTTTACGCCCTACCTTGTTCTGGACTGGGTCCCGTGCGGCCCGCAGGATCTAGAACAGCTGGACCATGCTGACCAGCCGCTCCACTGGCAGTTGCGGTAGGGACATCGTCTGCGGCGCCGGCGGCGCCATGACTGCGACCCGTCAGGCCACAGAATCAGCGCCAGCAACAGCACAACTAGGATGGTCCTGGTCAGCATTGTAGCATCTGGATACCTGAGCGAAGTACCGAAAGCATCTCTCAAAATCATGATAATGATAATACAATGTAACTTTATTGTGCTACAATTGTACAAGGTACAAAGCATGGCTTCTACTGACACATAACTACAGTTCTATGAGGCTTATCTACTCAATACATGGGTGCATAGTATGGCATAAAAATTGTCTTTTACAATCATTAGAGAGGTTTTTGGCGTCTAGACAATCATTATTTAACATTATTCCTATGTATACAATACAGGCGATGCTACATGTCATAATGTATTTTCACTCACTAAGTCCATTGAGGTATGACTTTTGTCTGACGTTTTAAAGACGGCATGTTGCAACTCAAGATATCTAAAGAAATGCTCTTGGCCATTTGCAGCAAAAGCTGGAATACAACAAGAACTAATTTGACGTATTTTAGAATATCACTCATTTTTCTTCCCATAACTCATTTTCACCTGGTTGAAGTGAGAAAATTCGTGTAATATATCTTTCTTAAGGCAAGTTCGGTGGCATATCAACGGATTTGATCCCAGCACCTTTTGGTTATGGGCCAAATACCCTGCCATTTGGCCAACGACCCCACCATTACATCCGATAGATTTTCTTGTTCCATGGCATGGCTTGTTGTCAGTAAACAGTTCATCGGAAAACTTTGACTCTATGGAAACTGAACTAACGTCACACTTCTTCGCCGAAGGGACAATTTTCCCGGTAACAGCTACGGGATTTCTCCTGATACGGTTTGATCCATTGTACGTACTCACTGGAGCGTTGCTATAGTCCATATACCCACCGTAACCTCATCCACCCGACAATGAGGATTCTGTTACACGTTGTTTATGCTATAAATAAAGCGCCGACGTTTTGAAAACAAGGGCCGTTACGCGACAATGTCAATGAAACTTAACACGTCACTCTCCAGTCATCGCCATTGCACTTCTAGGAAGAAATATCGGGGAGGTCTCACTCATAGGTCCTGGCCAATAGCACGCTCGACTGGCTTTATGTGAACAACATGTTTATCACTTTACCTTGCCAGCCTCCTGTGCGACCCTCTTGGTAACGGGTGGTTTTCTGTGTTGTTATGTTAGGGGGGGGGGGGGGCTGATTCGAGCAGTGTTTCGACCGCTCACGTATTCGTATACAGCCAAACTTGACCGGCACACCAACTCAGTAAAGTGTGTGGTACTGAAGACATTCTTACTTAAAACATTTGAATTATGTAAAACGTACTCTTGGCAAACGCTTTTAAACGTGATGCCGTTTGGTTTATGGGCGGCCGTTTCACCGTACAGCCGACAACAAGTCAAGACCGTAAACATACTTTCAGAAGGCTATCCAGCTACTACACTCTATTGTCTCCCAAGCCCAAACATACACGTATTCCGGCAATTAGGAAAAGCGGCTAAAAGTACCGATAATCCGGAAACAAACGTGCAGGACTTCTCATCGACAGCCAGAAAGTAAGCTCTTAGTGGCGACCACATTGTCGCAAAGAATCATTTTAGCGAAACATAACAAAGGCAGAAACTAGACTTTTGCGCAAAAACAACTCAACATGCGGGCCTAATACGGCCTTGAACATATACGCATGGGTGAACCAACCTTTATACCATCTATTTATTTGAATAAGGCGCATAGATGTGGCTTATTTGCTCTTTACTTTTTTTACAAAAACAGGAGTTGTTCGGTATAAAATGCATCTTTTTGAGCTGGAAATTACAGTTCAAGTTTGATTAATATAGAGCATTGTTATTTTTCAAATGATGTAAAATGCTACTCACCCCTTGATCGGTTTTGATGCCCGTTCCGTTTTATCTGGATGCACAGCAACGCCCGATCGTGGTGCACACGATTGGAAAATCTTGCCTGGTCTGTCCGGCTGAAACTGCCAAGACCCCCCCTATTTATACTGTTCGGTCTGAAGATCATCAACATGTTTTCTTACGTTTCCGAGAAAAAAAGTATTTTCTTCCCACTTCCAGTAAATTTTCTTGATATATGAGAGGTCATTACAAACCCGAAGACCTTGAAACATTGTTTACTGAATGTTCAGGGCGTAAATGATATCTTGACACGAGCATTATGAAACACAGGTGTGGTCATGTTCACAAAGGTGTTGACGATTCTGGTCTGTTGTCCACCAACATTACTACGAACGGGTCACGCTCGCGTGAATACGTACCGATACCTTGACCTCCAGTCAGGCTACTATACAGGCTTTGGATGTTATAGGCTTAAGCGATGCTAGCTTTTCTGTAGATGTATGATTCTGGTGTGTCGTTTGTTGTATTCCCTTCCGCTACGACGGCGCTCTCGTCGTGCTCTCTTTGCGACGCATCGCGCAACGTATTGTATAAAAAACAATAAAGCGTAAAAAATCGTCTTTTTCTGCACAATTCCTTGTCTGTCAAACACAAAGAATTTCAAACTTGAGATCGCAGAGAGAGCGCGACGAAAGCGCCGTCAAGTATGTAGAGGCCTTGTTATTAGTGGTACAGTGGTTACGTCACCGTTACACGTATATCCGTGGGGACTATCTTTTAGTGCAACACAATTATCCCAAGAATGACTTCAGTCTGCCCTAGAGCACAGAAAAAACGTAAGCCACGTTTCTGCTTGGAGAGGATATACTGTCGTCCAGTGGACCGTCAATTGGGACGAATGACGTCTTGATAAACAGTCTAGGTTGGGAAAGACCTAAAGTCTTAGGTAAACAGGGCAACGCAAAAATAGACCTTGACTCAAGTCAGGTCTACAAATGTGTTGCATATACACGGCACTTGTTCAAGATATGTTGCTCGAGGTTTGCTGAATAGGCAGGTATATGTTGTATACACAGCGTTTTCAATGCCGTTCAAAACTGATACCCTGATACGGTGTGACCCTCAGTTACGATAAACAGAAAGTTTCAAAGCTCCACCGTGACTGCCTGCCTCCATCTATTAACTTCCCGAATCAAATATCTCCTCAAGGTCGCTAGGATAGAATGCCGTGTTCACCTCGGTCGGAAGAGACGTCATTTACCGTTTACAGGTCATCCGCGATGTCGGTGAAGCTATGCTCAGTTATGCAACATTACGACGTCACTAGTACTATTCGACTTTATTGCTAATATATAGTAAAATGATTATATCTGAAAAGTGCAAGAGTGTTATCGCTCATTCAATTGGTGTAAATTGGAAAATACATTAAGCAAATGTTTATCAGACGAGGTACTGAAATTGCTTGCACTCTTACATGATATAATTATTGCCTAGGTAAGAAAGCATATCACACATCATGCAAACTCACATTTAACTACTGTTTTGTCCCATTCTAACTGCTTGACTATTACTTGACCTATGTCTGCAATTCATAAGGGGGTGGGGATTTGTCATTACATAGACGAATGTTCCACTTGCTTGTCAAGATCTTTTTGAGAACTTTGTATATAACAATGATAACGACGATGACAAGAAAGGAGCTTCCAATGCCTTCAAGGGCAACGAGATAAGTAGGCGTATGGCTTTCTGTGGTCGCATTGTTGTCTGAAGGCGTGTAGTTGGCTGAAGACGTGTCGCTTTCTGAAGGAGTATAAATACAATTATTAATGAAGGATAATTGATGGGTTTTGATAAAAGAAAGCATTCGCAAGATTTATGTGTTCTATATTTTAAGGAGCTATCTGTTTCTTATTATATTACTTCACCTGGGAACTTGCTAAACTTATTATTTTAACTTGTCACAATTGAATATTAATGTAAATATAAATGTAGTAGAGACCATCGCTACTTAATATGCTGTTGGTAAGTACAAGTAGCGTTATAGGGAGCCAAGAGCAGACGCTATTGTCAGTATCCCAAAGATTTCACGCAGAGCTTTTGACAGAATGCCTGTCCGTAAATTACTGTCCTTAGCATAGATCACATTTCTAAATGACTTACTTTCACAAGTCCCAGAGGACGTCATGTGATAATACTCTCTGCAGGCACAGGAGTAGCTGCCCACGGTGTTGATGCACATGTGATCACATCCGCCATTGTTGCCTCTGCATTCGTCGATGTCTATTGAAATAATATATCCTTTGTTAAATGGCTCACCATAATATTGAAACCCCAATGGCATGTATCCGTCGCTTTTCATCGACCATGTACATGTACCCTCCGCTTACGATCTGACAGTTACTCATACAGGTCAGTAAGATGAGCTGAAAGATCTGTAAGATAAGCTGCACTAAAAAATTGTGATACATGTATATCGATAGGTAGAACAACAAGTGAAAAACATTTCTATCTATTAAATATTTAGGATGTTTCTTGGTCTCCACCTGAGACATATATGTAAACTATCTTTAGCATTGAGTCCATTTTGTCCAGCTAAATAGCAGCTGTTGTCTGTAATCTTGATCTTCTCACGCAGCAAGAAACATGGACCTCATGTGTGAGATACATGTAAATACTTACCAACACAAATCCTGGAGCCCGACAGACGGTACCCAGGCCTACAGGAACAGCTGTAACTCCCTGCAGTGTTGGTGCAGATGTGGTCACAGCGTCCGATGTGACTGGTGCATTCGTCTATGTCTGTTCGGATGTATTTTTGATAGTTTATCTTTTGAGACATTATTGTTGGATAAGTTTTAAAACATCAAGAGACATTTAAGAAAATCATCATTCATGATTTCATACTACAAGTTAAACAAGTATGAAGCGGTACAAGGCTGCCCGTGAGAGGCAAGGCCCAGAGGCAAGACAGAGGAAGATGAAAGGTCTAATACCAGAGAAGTGTTCACTTGCACTCCATCATCAGGCTTCTTTTACGACCAAACTAGATGAAAGGACGTTTATGGGTACTTGAATAGCACTTACCCACACATCTTGTGGAGCCTGACAGGCTATAGCCAGACCTACAGCGGCAGTAGAACCCCCCTTCTGTGTTGTAACAGGTGTGGTCACAACCACCGTTACTGCTTCTGCACTCGTTGACGTCTGTGGACATACCATAGCCGTACACTATTTATTTTATACTCTAACAACAAAGGTAGCAGACACAGAGACAATCATTATGTAGAGAGAGCTTAAACTTCGTACGCGATGTACTATTCATCCGATGAAACCTGATTGATTATGTGGAGCGTTAGCCTAAATAGATCATGATAACCCTCCCACTAGGCCTCTATATAGCAATTTGCAATCATAGTCTGTACTTCATAGCCTGGATTAAATGCAATGATAATATAAACATGTGACATAAACAATAAAAATAGGAGCATTTACGAATGTGTTCACTTACCCACACATCTTGTAGAGCCTGACAAACTATAGCCAGACCTACAGCGGCAGTAGAAACTCCCTTGTGTGTTGTAACAGGTGTGGTCACAACCACCGTTACTGCTTCTGCACTCATTGACATCTGTGAAGACACAATATTACTACGTTATGTACAATTCAGTTGTTCAAACCTGTTCACTTATGTGTTGGGTTGGTCTGACTATTCCACTCAATTGTAGCATATAGACATGGACATGCGATGTTCTTGATTTTTTGGTGGCAGATAGCTCGTTATACAAGGAAGAAGAGGTGTGGGAGTGGGGGCCCTATCAACTGAAACTTGAACTGCAGAACATTTTTAACATATCTTAAGGAGGATAAATAAACAAAGGACCAACGAATTCCAATGGTTTTCGGTATGCAGGTAGTTCAAAGATGTAACATTATACAATGACATGCAAAGTTGCACTCAACCTGCATACTTACTTACTAAAATTTGATGACGTAAATGTTAAATTCATTTGCATAATTTATGATAAAATGTAAACATGAAAGGACTTCCCCACATACATTGCTTGCATTTTTGCTTGCGATTACCCTCCTAAATAAACTAGCATTTAAGTTCGCGGGGATTTAATTTCGCGGTAGCGGGAAAAGGACTGTTCGCGCAAGCACCATGCACTATAGTCTCTTACTTCCATGGCAAATAATCACGGTGTTTAATTTTAAGTTCGCGGTAGCACCATACACTCTAGTCCCTTACTTCCATGAAAAATGTTCGCGGTGAATCTGCAACGCGAAAACCGCGAACATAAAACCACCGCGGAAATTCCTGCATTTACAGTATAGTATGCTAATTACAGCTTAAGATACATAGTAAACTAGAAAGGCTGACATTTGCTTAAGAGCAAATACAGCATATTTCAGCCATACCCCTTCCCACGCAACATTGGACTGTTCCAAATCACCCCTGCGCAAAAATGGAACATCCTCTTAACAGTACATTATCCCCCAAAGTGGACTGGTATTGTGAATTGATTCCAGGTAAAAACAGTGCTTGCTTCTATTTTTCAGAAAATGACAATAATAACACCTTCCATTCAGAAAATTTTCATCATGACTGAAAATTGTTGAATGACTTCATGTAATGTCATTAACAATTTTCAGTACGATAACTAGGTGTAAGTTTAAAAAAGTATAAGCTCCTTGTGATGTGGGTACATTTATTATTGCAGTGAACTTTTTTTATTCAAGTAGGGCATACGATTTAATAATTATCAAGCAGGTGCAGGTACTGTAGGAGCGTTTGTTTTCTTCAAGCTGTAAAACTGTTAAACTGTTTTACTTTGTATGCAATCAGCCATCGAGCCTATTCTTATTTTAGTTTAACAACTTCCTGCCAGACCCTGAAGATACGATTGAACCTTGTTCGAGGATTTATTTTCGTCTGTCTGGTCAGTCTGTTCACACCCTGGCGCTGAGAGTGTTTTGTTGGGCTGAAACTCTGGCAGTTTAAAGTTACTTACAATTTAAATGTTCAAAGTTTATGTCAAAAAACAACAGCACTAGGAAATGTGGCCACTATAGACAGGTGGTCACTATAGAGAAAATGCTGATCTATTGACTAGGAGCCATACGTTACACATGATTTCAGTACACTGATCATTAATCATATAAACATTGCACAGGTAAGCCAATTGTTTAGATGTACAATTAAGTTCAAATAATTCTGAAGAGAAATATTGATGAGAAAATAATCATCCTCGCCACTGTCTAACTTATAATTACGTATCAAGACTAAACGCAGATTTTCTAACTAACGCACCTTTCGCCGACTTCATCAAAGGACCGCCGGCTATCAATCAAACACGGCTGTTGATTAGACTTAGAGTTTCAAACAGTCATGTGCTGTGTGCCAGTTGACAGCGAACTTCATGCTACGTGATGTTTTACATTGCTTGGACCTTCTTTCCTACAGCGGTGCTTCTACAAAATATTTAGACTGTAACACTGAGTCCCACATGTTTTATAGAATAGAATTTGACGCAGAACAGCGTTTTTTGCTGGGTATTTTTCTTGAAACATGTCCGTGGGAATATCAGCGAGGCGGCGACGTAGGGATATCAGACCGTCAACAAAAGTCGCACGGCGGCTAACGGCGCAGCGAAGATACTAGCGCTATAAATAAGCGCTTCAACTAAGGATGGCAACCCGTACAATATTTTTGTATACTGTTGAGCTAAGTAAAGTTTGTTGTTTATGAGGTTTTAGTTGTCTTTGAAGCTTTGACCCGAAATATTTTAAAGTCAAACTGCTGAAGAGAAGTAAGTGACTGCTACGATTATCGTAGATATGGCCCTAAAAAAACTGATAAAAGAAGCCTTAGTCTAAAATGCAAGAGCTTCCGGGGGGGCTTCGCCCACCTGGGTCCCCCCGCCCCCACAGTGGCCCTGCCCCTGGACCCCGCCAGGGACATTCGGCGGCCCCCGGACCCCTGTCCGACGCTTTGAAAAAATCCTGGCGAGAAGTCTGTACGGCCTGAGTCTTCAAGTTAACGTATTGTGTGGTCCCGCTTATGAATATTAATTAGCCTTCGCTTTCCTCTTCGCTGATTGGCTGAACCATTAATTGAATTAACTCTTCCTGCCGGCTAGACGCAGGTGCAGATGTCGGCTCTGTGGGGTGATCGTCCGAAAGGTCATGGCATGGAGAACGAAAGAAAACCAATTTCCCCTAAAAAAAGTGCTGTAATTAAGCCTTTTACAGTACTTTGTGCCAAAAATTTTACTTGGATCATTTTACCGACTATCTTATGCCTATCTATACCAAATGTTACTCATACCAGGGTACAGGGGTGCAAAATATACCGTTATAAGACCGTCAACAACAGTCGCACGGAGCTAACAGCGCAGCGAAAATACCATCGCTAGCGTTTCAACTTCGGATAACAAGTTATAAGTACTGTTGAACTCAGTAACGTTAAAGTTTGTTTTTAGTTGCCTTTGACGGTTTGACCTGAAATAGTGTTACGCTAAACTCATGAAGAGAAGTTAAGTGACTGCTGCGATTATCATAGATATGCCCCTAAGAACTGATACAATATAAAGCCTTCTGAATAGTCTAAAATGCGAGAGCCTTAGGCGGGCTTCGCTCCCCCTGGCAGGAACACTGCTATATACGGGATCATGAGGCCCCGCTTATGAATATTAATTAGCCTTTGGCCTCCTCTTCGCTGATTGGCTAGGTCTTTGATTCAATTAACTCGCCGGCTGACGCGCACAGGTGTGGCTCTGTGCGGGGTCACGGAAGGTCACGTCAGGATCCCAAAAGAAAACAAATTTCCCCTCAGAAAAGTGCCAAAATTAATAATTTTAAAGTTATTTATGTCAAAAATTTTACTAGAATCTTGTTACCAAGTATCTAATGCCTATCTATACCAAATTTCAGGTCATTTAATTGTAATACCAGGGAACAGGAGCCAAAAGTGTCCTTTTTTGGTCAAAAATTGGTCAAAAATCGCAAAAATAAGCATTTTGTTGCACTGTACACCAAAAGTGCTATGGAATTTATATGAAGGGATTATCAAGGCACATCTGTGTCAAATTTCAGCTCATTCGGTTGCAATACCAAG
The DNA here is from genome assembly GCF_000003815.2 of Branchiostoma floridae. Taxonomy (NCBI): domain Eukaryota; kingdom Metazoa; phylum Chordata; class Leptocardii; order Amphioxiformes; family Branchiostomatidae; genus Branchiostoma; species Branchiostoma floridae. The sequence continues at coordinate 19,117,283 of NC_049989.1, read as the reverse complement.
GTACAGGAGCCAAAAGTGTCCTTTTTTGGTCAAAAATTGGTCAAAAAATCGCAAAAATAAGCATTTTGTTGAACTGTACACCAAAAGTGTTATTGAATTTATATGGGGGCATTATCAAGGCACATCTCTGTCAAATTTCAGCTCATTTGGTTGTAATACCAGGGTACAGGGGCCAAAAGTGTCCTTTTTTGGTCAAAAATTGGTCAAAAAATCGCAAAAATAAGCATTTTGTTGTACTGTACACCAAAAGTGTTATCGAATTTATATGGGGGCATTATCAAGGCACATCTCTGTCAAATTTCAGCTCATTTGGTTGTAATACCAGGGTACAGGGGCCAAAATTAAAAGATTTGGTCTAAAATTGACCAAAAAATCTCAATAAAATCATTTTAGAGGCAGATATGTAAAAACTGAGAAAAAAGCATCAAGGTATTGGCCCATTCTACCCCTGTGCCAAATTTCAGGTCATTCGGTCCAGGAACGGCGGAGATGAATCACTTTGAAGATTTGACAGGAGAAAGAAGAAGAAGAAGAAAGAAAGAAAGAAGAAACATTACGAATACAATATATTTCACCATACTATGTATGGCTGAAATATAATAAAACAAGATGAAATGATAAAATCTATAAAGGTTCAAAGTATTCCATGGAGGTCTGAGGTCTCCGAACTCTGGTTCATGAACTTACCCGCACATCCTGTGGAGCCTGACAGGCTGTAACCAGACCTACAGCGGCAGTAGAAACTCCCTTGTGTGTTGTAACAGGTGTGGTCACAACCACCGTTACTGCTTCTGCACTCATTGACGTCTGTGAAGATACAATATCCATAGGTTATTTACCATTCAAGTGATTAAACCTGTTCGATGAAGTGTATCCTGACTAAATCACGCTTCTAGCAACCATTCCAATGAATGGCCCTACACGCTTCATTGTGAGTTTCTGTTACATTTCTGAAATTTGCCCGTGTCACACAAAGACAACATAAAACTATAAAAGATGCAAGGAGGAATAAACTGCTATTTATGAATCACTTACCCACACATCTTGTGGAATCTGACAGACTGTACCCAGACCTACAGCGGCAGTAGAAACTCCCTTGTGTGTTGTAACAGGTGTGGTCACAACCACCGTTACCGCTTCTGCACTCGTTAATGTCTGTGGAAATACCATATTTGTACACTATCTATACAGTCTAACAGCAGAGTACAAAGGTATCAGTCACAGAGACAAGTACAATCATTATGTAGACGAGACTTACACTTCATATACTATGTACTATTTGTCCCATGAAACCTGATCGACTATATATATGTGGAGTGTTAGCCAAAATAAAATCGTGATTTAAGTAACATTCCCTCTCGCCCTCCATACAGCAATCAGTCTGTACTTCATTGCCTGGATTGCATGCAATGTAACATAAAAATGTGGCATAAAGCAACAAAAATAGGATCATTTACGAATGTGTTTACTTACCCACACATCTTGTGGAGCCTGACAAACTATAGCCAGACCTACAGCGGCAGTAGAAACTCCCTTGTGTGTTGTAACAGGTGTGGTCACAACCACCGTTACTGCTTCTGCACTCGTTGACGTCTGTGAAGATGAATATTTCAATTTACATTTGTATAGTGCAGACGTTGGTCCCCAGATGACAAGAGTTTAGAACGAAGTTGCCTTTATGTTATCAAAACAAGAGTATCTGAAAAGGAAAGTATTTACCACTTCGACAGCAGGTCCCCGTGTACCCCGACCGACAGCTGCAGCGACCGCCGTACACGTAGCCTCCGTTGTAACAGATTCTGTTGCAGGTCCGAGTCTCCCTGTTCGACCCGCTACAGCTACTACCTCCACACTGAGCTTCGACGGCTTTAGATCTGATGTTTGTACAAAATTAGATGTAGGTTGAAGGACAGGGAAAGACGGAAAAGGCTTTTGCTGGATGCTACCACAGTGGTCCCCGACCCTCAACGTAATGATGGTAAAGGCGATGCGTACACCCAACAGAATTGTTTTATACTAAGCATGTGTGAGCGCTCGAGCCGGGCGTCCATTGAAATTATCATGACTAGAATGGCCAGACTGATAACAAAGCATGACGCTTTTACAAAAAGAGTGCATATTCTGCCAGTCGCTTCGAGTCACCATTACGCTACTACATAAGTGCGCTATGCTCATTTATACTTGCAGAGGTTTGACTACCCTGGCTCGATCTGGCATCCCATGTAAACGTAACCGCCGGCTTTACGACATTATCCGTATACATACGAATAATCACGTCACAAAAAAACATGAAAAGGCACTTCCCCGAGGCGTTACCAAAATTAACACATCATCTGCAAGGAACATTTTTTAGGCATGACACTCTTTAGGCTGAGGGGACCAACGTCTTCGCAACAGAGTCTTGTGTAGGTGAATGGACACATTCCGATCGACCTTTGTAAGTAAACATTACCGGGGCGTAAGTTGACAGTGTCAATATTGGGTTTGAAATCCCCATGGTGACAAAAATGCCATTCCAAACACGTAACAAACTGGAAAACGTAATGCAAAATATGAAATGCTAGACGGTATCAACATAGCCAAAAACAGACGGAGTTGATGAAGAAGAGCAAGGAGGTTCCTTGGGAAGAGGAGCAAAATGTGGAAGAAGCAAAAAAATCACATATTTTGGGCGCCCTCGTTTACAACGAGGTATATATAAATTATCTATATAGTATCCTTACCTTGTTCTCACCCTGGTACCTGATGGGCCACAAGACGCAGAGCAGCTAGACCAGCTTGTCCAAAGGCTCCACTGGCAGTCGCGGACGGGACATCGTCTGCGGCGCCGCCGACGCCATGACTGCGACCCGTCAGGCCACAGAATCAGCCCCAACAACAGCACAACTAGAATGGTCCTGGGCAGCATTGTACCTTCCGGCTGCCAGGCGTTGTGGGGCAAATACTTGATACTAATTGTAATACAACCTATGTAAAATTGTGGTTGTTATATTCGCGTATTACATTAAAATCTTTTTAAACGTGTAACGATGTGGATTTTTCTTGGGGTACCATTTCCTTACACTCTCTACGGTCTGTATCTAATCAAGTCAACCATGACGTATTGCTTTCACATCCCGTATTGCTTTCATAATCCTTCGCCACGTTTCCAATGAGAACTTGCAACAAAACAAGTCTCTATCACGGAGCACTGGGAAAGAAGGCTGAATGATTTCTAGAGGTTAGCAGGCATGGCGGTTACATATTTGTCACCGACAAGTTTTTAAAGTATACAGGAACGTGATATTACGTTTTTCTAATATAAATAAAAGCAAATATAAATATGCAGCATAAGCAGATATAACATAGACCTCGAAAACCTACCGTCGTGCAGGGAAAGTGTGGCGAAAGAACACTGTGATGCTAGAAAGTGACTTGTCAGGGCTTGTTTTTCGGCTAAATATGCCCATTCTCTTATATCTGATTGGTCAAATGCAATTTTGTGCCACACCTTTGGTAAGTTTGAGCAGGCTTGATGGTTATCTTAGATTCGTCACCGCCAGGAGCTGTGTCACTCTCGTCTGCTACATTTGACCTACGCATTTATTGATTTACAGCATGTGTTGGTAATCAGGGGAATTTCCCGTTCCTAGTTATTCATTAATGAATTCCACAACACTGCACAAATGAATAAGAAATTGGTATCTGCTGCTCACGCACAGCTGAAATGTTCATTTCAGGATTATTTTATGACGTGACTCGGCTTTAACCCTATTCAGATTGGGCCGGGGGTGGGGTTTTCTAGGCCCGCCCTTTCTAACTCCTGTAACTCGTAACTCAAATTAGCATAGTTTATGCATATTTAATGATAAAAGATATTCTAGATAACATTAGATTTTATTCATGTAAGAAAATGGCAGTAATATAGCAAATAAAATATAGCATAAAGTAAAGCTATAGTATCACAGTACGCTATAGTATCACAGCACGCTATAGTATCACAGCACGCTATAGTATCACAAAATGCTATAGTATCACAGCACGCTGTAGTTACTGCAGAACACCACGCTACAGTGTCCCAGCATGCTACAAAACATCACATCATGCTTCGGTAGTAAAGGGCTACAACACTGTAGTATCACAGTGCTTAAGTACCTCAGCATGCTACAATATCACAGTATGCCATAGTAACAAAGTGCTACAGTATAACATCATGCTACAAGTATTGTATCACAGTGTACTATATAAAGAGCAGACCACACCATAGTGTACCAGTATACGCTATTGTATGTCATACCTGGGCCACGATAACGTTCGATACAAGTGTTTCGGACCAAGTGATAAAAAGCCGTATAACACAGGCTTCCATCGAATATCAACGAACGTACTCTGTGCACAACACGCCGGTCGAGTGCGGAGCGGTCGAAACTTCGAATACCTGATTCAGACGTGAGAACATCGTTGTTGAAACAATTTTTGTTCGAGGGCACCAAATTTTCTCAACTTCTGGCACATTTCGCATCGAAACATCTGTTTTCCAAGGTGGGTATGACAAAAATAAAATACGGTGTATTTCGCATCATCGGTCCCAGCCCTAGCCTCCTGCGGGTCGGATCGCCCTCCGGCCTTCGGGTGATACGGAATACGCCGTGCTGCATTCTATACATATCAGTTTGCTAGAGCTTAACACCACTCTATAGCATCACCTAACACTATCGTAAAACACCGCTCTATAGCATCACAACACACTATAGTATAACATCACTCCATAGTATCTCGGCATGCCACTGCTACAGTATCACAGCCTGCTATACAATGTAGTAACACAGCATGCTGCAGTATCTCAGCCTGCTACAGTCACTCCCAGCATGCTACAGTATCCCAGCATACTACAGTATCACAGCATACTACAGTATCACAGCATACTACAGTATCCCAGCATGCTACATTATCCCAGCATACTACAGTATCACAACATACCAGTAACACAGTGCTTCAGTATCACAGAATGCTACAGTACCAAAGCATGCAACAGCATCACATCATGCTCGCACACTGCAACAGTACAGTGCTACAGTATCATAGAATGATACAGAATCACAGGATCTCACAGCTTGCTGCAATATCACAGTGCAAAAGTATCATAGAATGCTACAGTATCACGCACAGCTTGCTACAATATTACAGTGCTATAGTATCATAGAATGCTACAGCATCACAGAATGATGCTACAGTATCACATTGCTACATTATCACGGAGCTATATTACGGCTGGATACCAGGCTTTGAATCAGTTACCATGATAAAACAATTGTTAGTATCGTTGTGACATGAACAGCGATTATATGGCCCTATTCAAACTTTCGCCTTTGATTGCAAAAAAAAAGTAACCCAGCAAACTTACTGTCAACGAGCCCGCCCACCATGGCGATAGCAAGTAGAGGATTATATTGATTGACTGGCTCTCCTAGCGGTCCGCTCGACTGACCGGTCTCCCAGACGTTGATGTCAATAGCGAGCCTGGCCTTCCAGACCGATCCGGGCCGATCCCACAAAAACGAGAAAAAATGAAACGCATGGCAATTGGCGGCTCTACCAATGAGAGAGCGGCACAGTCAACGATTCGCATATTTCATTGCGGAGCGGGTTTACATATCTAGTCTGTTGACAAAGTCGGTGACTCCGCAGAAAGTTTCACAACCAGCTAGTTTTTCATCGAATTAGGCACAAAGGTAAATGAAGGCATATATTCCAAAGAGGCTCAACCTAATAATCATGTCTTTTCTTCACGAGTCCAATTCGAGCTAGCACAAAAACGAAATATCAGAAATGGAAAGTCGCACATGGACAACCATCAGGGGGCATAATATAACTATTTCCTCGTTTTCGCAACACCAAATACAAAAATAAACTTATCTACTTATGATGATCACACACAGCCCACAAAACATAATCTTCTTGGGGCAGGTTAAAGAAATCAACTCACCTGCTGCTAACGAAGTAAATGACACGACAAATCCACGGGTATACCTTTTAAACGCCAAACAGGGTAATCCCCTCATAACGTCAACGCTAAATTTATTGTAAAAAGAAAAAACTTACATCAACGGAAACCCCCCTAAAACTATTGTACGCTTAAGAAAGGCACCCGTGGTATTGGTAAGCACCGTGCCAAAGTTCGATCATCTTAAAGACATTTACCATGGTCTCAAGACAGGCGTAAAAAAGGGGCCATTATAAGACATGTGCTGAGTCATCGCAAGCAGGCAGGTAAACAGCATTTTCCATCACCACACCAAAACTTGATATAAAAAGGATTAGGCGAGATACTTCATTTTGTTCACTTTAATGCAACACAGTGTGGGCAACATACACAGGTTTATCTAGAACTGTACATAAATCATATAATGATAAAAGTAAGTAATGTAGCAACTGTTCTACCGTTGCCCAAACTTCAACATCAACGGATTGTCTAGAACATAATGTTGATACATACATTTCATAGATTATTATCTTTTTACTTCAGACATCTTAGGAACACGACACTTTCTAGTATTTTTAAGAAGAGAAAACTAATTCGTAGTATCAAGCAATTCAATCGGGTCAATGATGTCAAAGTCTCCCTCTTCAGATTCCTTGGGCGCTACGTTTCTCTCAGTCGCATACTCCTGTAGGGTAGGTCCAAGGTAACCCAAGACCCGCATCCTTGCTTCGTCACATGCCTGGCACAGCGGCTCGAAACCCTCTTCACACAGCTTCCTTAAACCTTCTCCTATTCCTTTAAGTTTCGTTTTCTTGCCATCTTGAGATTCGGTGTCCGACACATTTTCCATCTCTTCGATGGTCTCGTACAGCTGGGTCATCCCGGAGACGACCACGTGAAGACACTGGCTGATGTTCTTGATCGCGCTGTCTAGCACGACCGTGGCGAGCGTCAACTCGTTCACGATGTGTTCTGATTTCTCCTTAAGCGCTTCTCTTTCCCTCGCCACGGATAGTCCGGCCGGTATCAGCACCGGAGACAGAACGCCTGTCACTAACCCACCGGTTAGACCGAACCCTAGACCCTTTATCCCTCCCACTATCTTCCCCACCGAGGATTCGTACCCGTCTGCGCCGGCCATGGCCCCTGCTGCCCCCCATGCTAGAGTCCCAAGTCCCGGTATGGCTCCCCAAGCTAAGGTCCGACTCATCTCTGCTGTAGCCCGACTTTTCTCAGCCACTTTTCTGGACCCTTCCTTCGCAAACCCTGAACTCGACTCTATACAAGACCGGCGCTGTTCCAACTCGCTCATCTTGTACAATAGGTCCTTACTCCTGTTAACTATTGCCGCAACGCATTCCTTATCTGGTCCTGCTTCAACCGAAGTTTGCTTGATCTCGTCAATACTGTGTCTTGCGAACGCTCTTATCCTCTTTAAGAAGTCTTTAACGATTCCTTCCAGCTTGCGGTACTGGCCAACGAGCAACTCGACATGTGCCCTCGCCTCTGTGACTTCTTTCCCCTCCCCTGTAAGTGACGTCAGAAGGTTCTCCAGCCTGGTACATATGAGCGTTACCAGTGACAGGTCGTGCACGAGCTTAGGGAGCTGCTGAAGACTTTCTCCAACCTTTTGAAGATTTGTATCTTCTCCATCAATGGCAGAATTCCTTGCGTTGTCTTTCTCCACACGTTCTGTTGAAGAGCTTCGTTTTCTTAGTACTTCTTCTTGAGCGTCTTCACTGAATTGTGATGCCTCATCTTCAGGTGCGGATTCTTGAGCGTCTTTGTGACCTGCCATTTTGTATTACCTGAATGAGAAACAAAAGGTTAAAAAATTGTTTTGAATCTACGTAAGAAAGTAACTGTATTGCGAACTATGTCTCTAAAGTTCATCCTAAGTCAGGCTTACATTTTCCAGGCCATATGCGCCTCATGCGAGTCAAGACCCAACTGCACCCATGCAACCGTTTAGCAAAAGAAATTAGTGCTGCCAAATGTATATGCTGTCACGCCGGACGCTTTTCCTAATTGTTTTGACGCAACAGTGGTTCATATGATTTCATACTGGTACGCTCTAACTACACTGCAGCTTCTCAGAATGAAGGGCCAGTCATATCTGGATTATATGAGATACTGTCCAAAGACGAATAGTTGTGCCTGCGCCTTTTACAGAAATTGTCGGTACAACCTACAGAAAAATATCGGGCCAAAGGAGGTTTTAAAATGCTATAATCTTTCTCAGTCAGTTACGTATATGTACTACTGCATTCTCATTGATGTCTTATTCTTAGCACTTAGTCACAACATGAGAGAAGTCAAAAAGCAACATAAGTTTTACGTAATCTGAAAAATAAACACGGTTACGTTAAAACATCCTATGGAGCCTGTTTGGAGGCTATCGACCCCGTCAGCAACAATTTGAATCGATCGCTTACAACAAAGTACAAAACTGTCAAGGGCTGAAGTACAGTTCCTGTGGGTGTGAACATCGCCGACCATGTTTAACATTGTTTGTTCAACAGGCAGTTCTAAAGCATGCCGTCTCAATACCGTACCGTGTCAGCAGAGACCTAAAGCACACAGAATACTAGTAATGCGCGGCACGTATTACCAAGATCAATGAACACAGTAAAAATGCGACGTGCTCCATACCCAACCCGGAAGTGCCACTGCGGTCTGATGGCAGACAATTACACCAACGTGCATGTACATGTACATTGTTTTACGCAGACGTCGTGGTATTAAGGACATGGGGATACTTACCAAGACAAGATGTCCACAATGTTGTAAGAGACTGGAGTGTTCCTCTGTACCAAGACAGCTTGCTTGTAAATGGACCGCGGCTCGCGAGCACTCGCCAGCACGGAATAGCAGAAGCCCACGTGACGCTCTTAAGTCTACATAGTACATTCACACGCAATCATATGATGCATTGGGCGATGACGTCATATATAGCGCATACATGTATGCTGCGTTACGCCCGGCTTAAGGCCACACCAATTTTATTTGTTGTTTCTCGGATTTTTTTCCAGAAAAAATTGGGTCGGTCGGTCAAAAAGAAATAATAATAAAAAATTAAAAAAAGTCGGGGGTAGGAGAGATCCGACAGAAAAACCTAAACTTTTAACATTTAGGGGGGCTCTGGTAGCGAAGTCCAAAGTTTGAAGAAAAATGATACACGTACCATCCAAAATATGCACGTACAGCTACTGGAATTAGAGGCCCATAGTTAATTAGAGAAAGGAGAGGCAGTGAAATTTTGACAACACGAGGCATGGCGTTTAATTTTTTTTTCTACAAATCGGAAACAAATAGGGTCGAGAAATCCGAGAAACAACAAATAAAATTGGTGTGGCTTACTAGTAATCGAACTCTGGCCGTGCGCCAAAACTGCCCTGCAGCAGTGGTAGAGTAAATGGAACTACTTATAGCAATCAACGCTAAAGCCGTCTCATCTCTATTCAGCTAGTGACGTCCAATAAAGACAGCAGTTTTTATGAAAGTAACTAAACGGGAAGCCAAAGATTACTACAGGCCTGTGGATTACCATTCCTGCAAATACGTCAAAGCGCATTGCCGATACAATTCATTTTATACGGCATGAATTTACTAGTAGTGATGTTTTGGGGGCATTTATAAATCGTCTGTGCTTTACTCAACAAGGCTTTGTTTACTTAATCACCAAAAGAGGAGTGGGACACGTTCGGTGCCCTTTTTGCTCTGACCTTAAAACATGCATGACCCAATTTTCAAAAATAGTCATAGTTATCCTGAACTCCTGCCCACAGATCACAAGTCATAGATATCAAATTCCTTAATATATCGAAGAGTTGCAAACAGTAATTTAACGTATAATCATGTAGTGTATGCAGAGTATATTCATCGGATGTAGTGTACATTCATCGAATGTAGTCTAAATATATAGGTGTATGTAGTGTGCATTTATCCAATGTTGTCTACATTTAGGTGATTGTTATCTACATACATTGAATGGTGAGCTTCTCGTTTTAGATGGGAATGAAATGAAATGCATTAATGCATTAGATTCAACAATGCAATGCAATAATGTGTAAGATTCAGGTTCCGAAATGGTGCAACAAACATGAAACATACACTGAACTGGAACTAAAGAAAGAAATCACCACTCACCCCGGGAACATTTGATTAAACCTCTATATCTTTATTTGGCAAGCATTGATAGAAACGTGATAGACACATCTTACTGCACCCCTCCCTCTTCACCCAGCATCTTAGACATATCCTTAAGACTATGATTATTGCAGAGACTATCTTAAAAACTCTTCCAGAACATTCAACAATGCTACACTGAAGTCATGTACGGAGTATGTATAGATCTTAAAATGACTGTAAATTTCATACTCTAGTTGGCAATACTTTGGTAGACAACAGTCAATATTTAAACATTAGGAGGTAAACGAATAACCTTTTCTGCATTTTCGAGACAGAGTAAAATCATGCATCACAACTTCTTTTCTTTCACATTTTGCAGGTACTTACAACTTTTCAATGATGACCTCTTACATCTGTCTTTGTGGCACAGTTTCAGTTTATGTTCTTCCAAAACGTTGCCATCCTCATACTTCACATTGACTGGACTACACAAAGGATAGTCAATATTTTGAGACATCGCAGTGGCATTTTTTCCTGTACACGACTTTAGAACTTCACTGTTCAACACACACAAGAGTTCCCAAAATATAAATCACAAACCCCTTACAACCAGTTTATCTACACAGGTACAAAAGAACCTTGCTTAGCAAGGAAGAAAATCACTTCTTCTATCTAGAATGGCTGTCATAGATTCCCAATATAACTATATTATGACACACACACATGGACCACATTACTCTCACAAACATACACTAATCATTGCTCTGTGCTTATTTTTTGCTTACACTATAATTTTCATGAGAATTCACATAGATGAAGATTATTGGGCTGATGAAGTAGTAGATACAAATGGATGATATTACCGAGTTCTGCACTTTAAGGTTAAGAGCTTTTGGAGTTTCAACATTTTACGATGTTTACCTTTACCAAAGACATATTTCTTATAGTGGCAAGACCAATGTTTTATACCATGATGGTTCTCACATTATGATCTTACTTTCTGTCCCAACAGCTCACAAGAAGCTAGTTTTTAGAACATGAAGGTTAAACCATAATGCACTGTTTTCTGCACAAGTGGAACAAACTTGCATTGGTCTGCATGGCAGCCATCTTGGACCATGTCTCAAGGTCAAACTCCATGGACATGGAAATACAATTTTTTTTCACATTTGTTTTTAAAAACCTAGTGGCTCATGACAATTCTTTCTAACTGATTTTTTTTTCATCTGAAGAAAGTTTTATTTTTAGGACCACATGCTCCATGCTGGGTGGAATGTTGATTGATACAATCATTTTCTTGTGAAATTTGCCCAATGTCTAGTCTTACTATGAGATACATGAAGATTGTGGATTTGTACATGTATTTCCACATACTACACTAATGTAAGTCATCCTTTCTTGCGATGGCTTGTGGCTAGTAACAGATGATAGTACAATAGATGTATATTTCAGGAAAGTTGCCTACAATCTTGTACACGTAGTATAAGTTCCCCTAGATCATGTCTATATTGCCGCTATAGGATCTTTCATGACTTACAATCTAATACATTATCTAATCGATGAATGTCTGTCCAATAAACATTAATATAAATGCAAGTTTGATATGTAGAAAAACAGAATGAATAGAACTAATGATAGTAATAGCCTAATATAAAAACAGTGACTGCAATGTCTTCATTCAGACTACTACATCTTATGGATACATGACAAATAGCAAAGGCAAGCTAAGCAAATATATGGACAATTGGAAATAATTCAAGATGGAAATGGAATTTTATGAAAAAATTTTGTTACATCACGTTTAATTAAGATGATAAATGATAAACAATCTCAGTTCTTTTTCAGTCATGCCCAACACCTTCATTCTGTTCCTACTTTTTTTTCTGTAAAATACAGTACTGCCTTTTTTCCTTCCAATCCAGCCAGACGAACTCGACTCTATGGATAACAAAATGCATTTCTGGTAACACTACTTTAAAAATGAGAGCATGTCATGGTCAGGAAACATCCATGTTCAGACATGATGTCCAGAAGTATCTTGTTCACACAGTATAATGTGTTGTTTTGTCTAGCGCATTTCATCCATAGAATCAAATCCGTATGGCATTATACAGATTAATGCATTCCTCATACCAAAATCAGATACGAATTCTCATCATAACAGGAATAACAACACTCTATGGTCCTTCTCAGTTCTTCCTTCCATCCATACTCCAACAAGAACACCTACTTTTTTTATACTCAACAGACTTTTCAGACCCACTGATGACCAAGATTGTGAAGGAGAGTTTTGCCATAGCAAAAGCTCAGGATAGGGTTTCAATTGGCACTGCGCATGACAACCGTCTTTTTGGCTCTCATCAATAAAAAAGCTGATGCAAGGCAAAGCTAGAAGCCTAAGAAAAATAGCTGCAGTAATGTTACATCATAGGAGATGGTACATATATATATCTAAATAACAATTACTGTTACATGTAGAGCCTCTTAACTGAACGAACATGCCAGACATGTCTTGTACATTTATGTACAGTTAGCATTTTTGAACAACAAAAAAACTTACTGAACAATGTAATAGGTGATTATCAACTATATACACCTTCGTTTAGCCATAGGCTAGTCAACATGCTGTCTGCTTTCGGTAACATTTGGAACTAAACCTTTGTTTTGTTGGTTAAAACCATTCCAAAATCACCCCTCCAACTTACATGGACCATCCCAAACTTACACAGAACTGACAGGAGCTAGGACAGCACCACTTACCAGCAGGGGTGGCCGAGGTATCTAGAATGGAAAAATGTCTGGGGCTCACTGCTATCAACGAGAGAACTATACAAACGAGATCAACTTGTCTAACTGTGATCACAACAGTTTAATGTTTTTAACTACAAGGAAATTTGGGAGCTACACTTAAGGTAGTCGTTGCACTAGGGTTAAAGTTCAGAGGTTAATCTCCTATTCCAAGGGCATCCTCCAAGTTCATGATCCTCCTCTCGTGCTGACGTACCAAGGCGCGGAGACCTTTGACCTCCTCCAGAAGTTCCTGGAAGTCGAAGTCTGGCGGAATTTGTGGCTGTGGCGCAGCAGGCTGTTGTCTCGGCTACAGAAACGAGAAGCAGACAACAAAGGTTTGATATTCGTCTGTTATCTATCTGAGTTCGTCCATGCTTGTTGCGGTGAGCAGAACATCACACATACACGCACGCACACAATCAGAGACAAACTGTGCAAGATGCAAACATTCTCTGTGTTCTGGCTGTTGCATAAGTCGCATACTTCGTATGGTGCAAACCAAAAAACCTGCATGCAATTCTGCACCATGTTTTCATTCTGTAGGGGTGAGGGGGGGTAAATGAAATGCAAAAAAGAGCTGTCAAGTTTTTGCATCATGCATAAACTTTCCAAACCTTTTGTCAAACAGAACAAAATTGGTTCAAGCAAAAAATGGTACTGCCACGTCATGCAAGATGTCTATTGCGGATTGTTGCAAATTTTGCCTGATACTCCTTTCTTTTCATTCAACATCACGTCTGAAAAACGGAAAGAACTTCAGTGTGATTTCGAACATGTTATATAAGTAGGCAGTGAACCAGTGTGAGTTTTAAACACTGTCATAACTGCATGGCAGCCTGCGTTTTGTTGTTAAATTGTTAAAAGTTTAGGCCGACGTGCCTCAAACATTGTTTGGTGTTAGTCGAACTGGCATAGGTGATGAGGAGAGCATGCTCTTATGCAACAGTCTCACAACAACATCCTCGAGCTTGGAACACGGCAAGAGTGTGAGGGTGGGTAGTCCTGTGAAGATGAGGCCAAACATTAGACGACTACAGGACAGAAGGCTCGGGGAGGAAACCCTCACGCAGTCCGAGTTGTACCTGGTACAAATCGGGATTGTCGTATCTTGATCTTCTCTTTTCCTGTGCCCGTGCATTTTCCCGCGCCCGTGCAATCCTCTCTTCTTCGTACAGCTGCTGCCTTGCCCGTTCGTCTTCGTACAAACGTTGGCGGGCATAGTGCTGTGGTGTACATGTGTATTGGTCATCGACAGGTCAATCTCACACAGACATGCATACACTGAAAACACTCGCTACAGTTGTAACAAGAGACAGCATTGTACGAAGGAATATTACTGACAGACTAAACAATCCTGAAAATGAAAAGAAGTCTAGATTCAACGCAGGCTGGAACAGGGAAAACAAGAAGTTATTGACATTGAGACACATCATGTGAGACAGCACGAGAGCAAAGGATCCTGCAAATTACTGGTATAAAAGGGAGCATACATGAACAAGTGCGTGTGGATGGAGACCATGCTGTAACAAGGAAAAAAGTGCTGCCAGTTAACATACGGAGAAAAGAAGAAGGATAGGTACATTTACAAACATGAATCTATGGAAACCAAAGGCGTTCTGATCATGTATGTATAACATGTGTGTAAGAAAAACACAAGAAGGATTCAGTACACGGTACAAAACACACATAGTAAGATGCAGTACTGCCATGCCTCAATAGGTGGAGCTGTTGCAAACAGGGAAGAAAAAGGAATAGCACATTCAATGGGAGACAGGACTTGTCTTGCATGCTGTACTGTACACGAAGACATAAAAATTTAAGAAACAAAAGTGGGCAATATCTAATATCCATATCTGATACTTGTATTTCACTTGACACTTCAGTATGAAAAAAATCATTACAGGCGAAAATTGTATACTGAACTAAGATAGAAAAAACAGACTAAGAAATTATGGAAAATCAGAGTTCTAAAATTCAGATTTTGACCACTTTTCTCTTATTCAAAATTAAATACTGAAAACAGAACAGCCAATTACATCGTAGAAGAGAAGGACCAATGGATGTAATTGTAACAGGTTTGGTGGTGACAGAAGTAACATGACTGCTGATTGGAGGAAAATCATAAATTAAAGGTTATACCGCGGCCGGCTCAGGTTCAGGTTCAGGTTCAGGTTTGGGAGGCTCGGGAGGTGGGTCCTTTGCACCTGCACCTTCCTCCACTTTCTCCTTTTTGAAAAAAAAAGTGAAAGTAGGAAATGTGAAAAAATGCAAACTTTGGATTCCCCAATGCAGGGTACTACACAACACCTACGAGTAAATATGCAGGTTATAAATTGTGCTATGCAGGTAGTTAACCAGTATGTCTACCAGAAATACCTGAATACAGATCATGCTGAAAGCATAATTTAGAACCTGCTGTAGAAAATGCAAGGTATACAATAAAATCATTGCCAAATGTACATAGAGGTAATATTGCATGAGATGATTAAATCATAATTGTGGTCATCTGCTATCTGATATAATTTATGCAGTCATGTACACTTATAGTCATACATTAAAGTAGTTATGCAAGACATACATGTATGAAACAGGAATGCTCTGATGAATCTGTGTTGAAAAGTTCGCACTGCAAGAATTTGAATTTCCATATCTCTTTTAAATTTAATAGGCTAGTTTAATAAAGGAAAAAGTCCTAAACTTAATCAGAAACACAAAGGAATATGAACCCAATTATTTTTTCAACTTTCATTTGACTGAGGAAAAGACCAAAGTCAAATAATTGTGCATGTCCAAATTCCTTGAACCCATTGGAAGTCAAAGTTAAGGAATTTTTCATAGCTCAAAAACCCACTACTCCACCTCAGACAGAGACTTAATATGGATGAAAATTTTGCCCCCTCCTTCAAAAAACACTTAAGAGATGCTGTGTATTTCTGTTAGCTTCTATAGTGACAAATTTAACAACATAAATCAACAGCATGGAATCCCAAACGATGAGTGGCATGTAAAAAAAAATAAAGTTGGAGACGGCCTGGCTTATTTTATACCATCCTCCTACGCAGGGACATCCAACGGCAAAACTACCTGTCTGGATGTACCCTGCTTTCTCAACCGTCACCTTAGTTCCTGACCGCCCTACTTAATATAATTAACATAAATTTTAATGAGCTTACCCTTATATATGCGAGACCCCTTTTGAGAACTAAAAGGCCTATTCTCTGATTGCCTGACAGCTGGTTTGGGGGGGGGGGGGGGGGACATCCACAGGAACTAAGAGGGACGATTGAAAAAGCAGGGTACATCCAGACTGCCGGTTTTGCTGTTGGATGTCCCTGTGTAGGAGGATGATTTCATACTGAATTCTAACAAAACGGTTGAAACGTCATGCCAGAAATGAACCCACCTCTTCCCGCGCATGGACCTCCTGTCGTTCGTACGCGTTGTGCTGCTGCTGGAGCTTCTGCGCCGTGGCGGCCACCGAGGTCCGGTCTCCCGACCCACGATGCACCTCACGCGGCGGCGACCGCTCCCTCTCCCGCGCTGGAGGGGACCGTTCCACTTTGGGCGGCGGGGGTGTCGGTTCTGGAGCGGGTTTGGGAGGGGCGGAGTCTCTCACACTGTTGGTGGAGGTCGGCTTGGATGGTGCCAGCTTGGGCCTGTTCAGGGCGTTGGGCTTCTTCAACTGCAACGAGATTGGTAGGAAGTCTTAGATATTTTTGTCTATAAAAGCAAAGATGCAATGACCGAGTGGTGCAATGGCCGAGTGGGTACAGTGTTTGCCTTGCATTCGGTAGGTCATAATTTTGACCCCCGGCTGAGTCATACCAAAGACTCTAAAAATGGTACATGCTGCTTTCTCTGCTTAGCACTCAGCACTAATGAAGAAGAGTATGGAAGTTAAACACACATCACTACCAGCGGACCAGCCCCCTGCTGTAGTGGCCCAAGGGCTGGAGATGGGCGCCACCCTAAGCATCTGCATATTAGATGCACGGGCAACTTTAACTTAACTTAAAGCAAAGATGGCAGCAACTTTCATTCATCCATTCATATTTTTTACATACTCCAGCCAAGTTGGGTTTTTGTATTGTATTATATTGTATTGCATTCTTTATCTCAAGTATCTGCTGAGTTTGTCCACTGTGTACCTCTTGCCATTTAGGTATCAGTTGTATTGCATATTTTTGCCAAAATGGGCAGGGCAAATAAAAGTACAAAAAACATCTTCATTCATTCATTCATTCATCATTCGTGACTGTATACTTTAACATACCCCAGCCAGCTTGGGTTTTGCCGGCAGGACGCTGACGAACTCGTCGTTGGGGTCAGCAACCTTCATTCCTTTATTCATTCATCCATTCATTCATTCATCCATCCATTCATTCATTCATTCATCCATTCATTCCTATTTGTACATACCCCGGCCAGTTTGGGTTTTGCCGGTAGGACGCTGGCTAGCTCATCGCAGATGGACATCAGGTTGGGGTCAGCAACCTTCATTCCTTTATTCATTCATCCATTCATTCAGTCATCCATTCCTATTTGTACATACCCCGGCCAGTTTGGGTTTTGCCGGCAGGACGCTGGCGAACTCGTCTCGGATGGACATCAGGTTGGGGTCAGCATTCTTCCCCTCAATCCACTCGTCTGCCGACAGCGCGGGGACCTGACTGGCGGTGTCGGGATACAGGTCCTCCTGGAACAACTCGGACTGAAACACAACACACACAGGTCAACACACACGAATGAACACACACACAAGGGGTGGGTGCTGGTAAAGAAAATTCAGATGCAGGTACATTCCGGGTCTAGAGGATCAGGTACAGGTCCTCCTGGAACAACTCCGACTGAAACACAACACAAAACCCATTGCAGAACCCATCTCTTGTCAAAATTTTCAATATTACACTCATCGAATGATAGTACACTAACCTTCCACCTACTCCAATCTTTTAGTATGCTATTGCTTATTTTATTGCATTATATTGTATTGTTTTTTGTTATGAATTCTTTGTATGTTAGTCCACATTTTTGTAGGTTCTGCCGCTACCAGCACTAGCTGCCTAGGCAGACCCTTGTAATGACTTGTCTCATCGTCAATAAAGAAAGAAAGAAAGGATGAAATAAAAATAGTTCTTGGTCGAAAATGTTGGCAAATATATCAAGGGACATTGGTACTTTAACAAATCAGTTTGTGTTCTCCTCACCCTCTTGACAGAGGCTTGGTGAGCATCAATTTGCTGCAAGGAAAAATCATTCAAAGTGCCTTTCCCAACAGCAATCAGTCAACGTTACATTCCAGGGCTCGAAATACTTTTTTCTACATACCTGCACTGGTGCAAGTAACATCGAAAATTCTCACTCTGAATTAGGAAATATGGATCATACTAAAATTGTTCAGGAACTATTTTTCTTTTATACTGTATAGGTGGTAACAGTCAATGCATCTCGTAACAATCCATATACTACTACATCATAGGCCATTTATGTATAAAAGACACAGAAAATGGACAAGAGCAGGTTAGGTGCAGGTAGACACCAGAAATACCTGCACAGCTCCAATTTTACCTGCACTAACCTGCATATGCAGGTGGTATTTGGAGCCCTGCATTCTGTGCTCTTGTTGAGATCTAGAAGATGCCTTCATACTGATTTACTCCTGACGTGTCAATAGAGAAACTGATATCGTCAGGATTCATATGAGATAGATGCAGGGCTCTAGCCAGCGTCCGTTTTTCCGTCAATTGACGGTAATTTGCTGTGTGTGACGGAAACATTCTAAAACCAATCCGTCAACCTTGATGGACAAAAATCTGATAAAAGCTCCTTGGTGAAAGCTCCAGGCGGCTTGGGGATGCCGTCCACGGTCGTAAAAGCCACGCACTGTTTGTTTTGCTATTGTTATGATTGTTGACAATGTGTGTCGGTGCCCTTTCGCATACGATAATCTCATTAAAACCCGTTTTTCAAGGTCTCAGTTCAGTCTCTCTACCTCCTGGAATAGTGTTTCCGCGACAATGGGAATTGGCTGACGGAAAAAAATTTCGAGCTGGCTAGAGCCCTGGATAGATGAATCCATATGTCTTCTCACAATCTCAGTCACAAACTTAGGATTGTAATGTGTGTGTAAGAGGTTCTTCACTAAGTATACCCACCTTTCTTGGAACAGTGAAGCTGATTGGTTCGCATTTATTTGGATGCAGCTTGTAGAACCTGAAAAACAGAAAAGGGTATGTACAATTAACCTAAGGTAGTCAACAGTAGCCTGGGTATCATCCGGAAAGTAGTTCGCTCCAGCATTCATTATATACTATATACAGTGCTTCTAGCTCTGACATTCATTGTACACTATATACAGTCGCTTCTCTGTGTTTCCGTCTGGGAACGCAGACCATCTTAGCGTCTGGAATCATCCAAATTTTGGAAGCAGGCGCTGATTGGTCCCTACGCATGACCGAATTATGGAATGGGTTCAAGCGCTCGTTCGAACCGGTGTTCCAACACCGGGCAAGCCCTCTGTCCTCTGTCTGAACGAGTGCTCTAGAACCCATTCCTTGATTTGCTCATTAACTGATTTTACCACCAAACGGTTTGAATGTGCATGTCTCCAGACGGATAGCAGAAGCGAACATAGGAGCGAACTACTATCCGGATGGTACCCAGGCTAAGTCAACAGGGCATTTTCATGCATTTTCTTTTATAGAAGGCAGCAGGGTGGCAATGTCAGTGTCGTGGATGAACGTGCACAAAATAAAAATAAAACACAAGAAATTGAGGCTCTCTTACCTCAGTTAAGTATTTCTAGACTTACGAATTTCTTGGCTTATTCGGTATCATTTATCAATTTCACACTGGATCTGTGCAAATTGTTATTGTTTTTCCTCTGACTCCCAAAGCCCAACATACATGCATATAGCAGGAAATTGAAGACAGGAAAAAAGACAGTTGCCTGCTGAGCTCAAGACAGTCATTCTGCCGTGATACGGTATTCAAATAACAAGGAACACACAAACAAAACACAGACACACCAAAAACAAAACCTTTACACACGATGGTAACTAGAGCCTTCTCACCTGGCTATCTCATTCTGGAGGGCGTTGACCCCTCTCTTTGGCATGAAGCCCAGACCTCGCTGGGGGTCTGAGGTGTCGAATCTATCAATGTAATGCACGTAGGGGGACTGCTCCGTCACTTCGTAGTAACGAATGTTGCTGTCACCCTAGGAGGAAATATACAAGTTTACAAGTTTATTTCTTTTTCTTTCTTTCGTTTTTGAGGCTACCAACTTCAATTTGCTGAAGACTTTTGTAGCCTATATAGGAAAGTCGTGTAAAGTGCCTTTCCCAAGGGCACAAGACCAGTGACACGTCGGGGTTTGAACTCAGGACCTTCTGGACTTGAGTCAAACGTGCTGACGATTGCGCCATGCGGTCCCACATTTTCAGGTATGAAGTACAAGCAAAATCTACTTTATAGAAAATAAAATTTTACAGCTGACAGTAGTGACTTCAAAATTTTGCACAAGTAACACAATGGGGAATTTTTTTTTTTATAATTTTTCTGATTTTTATTGAAGAAATTATGCTACAAAGAAAAGTAGTGCACAGTGGTACCTTACCTGTCGGATGCACCAGTGCATTCTCAAACACTAAAATCAAATACGAGGTTTACTGGTCGAGTGTTGAAAATTTATTTCTGACTATCCAACTCATTTTCATATGCATATGTCTAGCATAAAAAATTCTATCTGTTATATTCTAATCAATCTAATACATGTGTAACTTTCACACGAGTCCGGCTGTAGCACCCGTACCTTGCCTCCCAGATACATTGGCACGCTAAATCCGTGTGTGTTTTTGCCACACTTTTGACAGATAAGTATAGAGGCTTGGTGGGTGTTACTCCACTGTAAGGGAAAGTGCTGCCAAGTACCTTTCCCTACAGCACAACGAGTATTGAGCCTGGGATCTCTAACTTGGTTCTGAATGAAAGATTCTTCCTTAAGTTTTGTTCTTTCACGTCTATTTATTGAACTTTGGGACTGACTCTGGCATTCTTCAACATTAGTCTTCATTTTTCGATATTTTTTCCTGTAATTTACAGCATATATTTGCTCATTTTACAGCAGCTTTATACATTCACAGTATGGTTGAAAACTTTTTTTCCTTTGAAACAGCCAAAAATTCCATATAATCACATCAACATGGCCTCAGTGTTAACAAAAGTCCTGCTAGCTCCCTACCTTGCCTCCCAGATACACCATGTTGTTGTCAGGGTCGTAGAACGGGAAGATGACTCCGTTACTGGTGTCAATCTCCTCCAGGGTGATAGGCTCACTCAGGTTGTTCTGAAGAAAAAAACATTTTTAGTCTCAAGAAGATGGTACGCTAAAAAGTAGTTACTCATTGACAAGCAACTGGATATAGTTTTGGAAACGGTCAGACGTTTCGGATAGCATCCACTACTGTAAATGCATTAAAGTTCGCGGGGATTTAATTTCGTGGTAGCAGGGAAAAGGACTTTTCGCGGTGGATTTAAGTTCGCGGTAACACCATAGACTGCAATCTAATGCCATAATAGAAAAATGTTCGCGGTGGTTTTAAGTTCGCGGTGAAGTGGTCACCGCAAAAACCGGGAACATTAATCCACCGCGAACATTTCTGCATTTACAGTATCCTTCTTCAGTGATACTGTACATGTGTGGATAGTAAATACTATCCAAAACGTCTGACCGTTTATTAAACCATATCCACTTGAGCAACTACTTTTTGGCATATCTTATTACCTGCATGTCTAACCTACATCGACGTAACAAGAGGATGGTAAGTTTGATTATGGAAACATCAGTGGATTATGTTTAGTATGAAGCACATCTTGCCACTCTACCTTATTACTCTCTTTGAAAAAGGGACAAAATAAATACTGTACAAAGGGAACAAAATATATTTTACATTATATGATAGTGCAATTAAGCCTTCTTCAAAATTATGCCTAACCTTCCTCCATGCATTATGTAATCAGTTTGTGTATGCTTGTGAGTGTGTGTGTGTGTATGTGTGATAACACATAAATGCATACCATTTAAAAGCCTACATTGTAGCTTAACGAATAAAAATGTACACAGAACATGCCTTTCCTTAGTACAAATGAGATATAACAATAAGACACAATGAGAATACTTACATCGTCCCACAGCGCGTACTGACGTTCACTCATCCGGGAGAATCCCGTGGTGAAGACGCGACCATCTTTCAAGTACACGGCGCGCTGCGGCTTGGCACCATCGTGAGCCTTCTTTCTCTCCTAGGGGGGGGGGGGGGGGGGGAACGAAGGGACAGGGTCAGAGGAAAGGAAGTCACAGTCAACCCTGTCCAAGAAGACCACGCTGGGGACCAATAGAATGTGGTCTTTGTGGACAGCAGGGTTCTAGCTAGTGCATTTTAGCGTAGTGGGCCACTACGCTAAAATTTGTGACCCCTACGCTAAAATAAGGGCCACTACGCTAATTTTTAACTAGTGTAGTGGTGCTTTGCTGTCATTTGCTTGTTCAACAATGACTAATAAATGTCTGAACAATGAAAAATGATGATATGGCACTCAAAACTGACCCCAAAATCCTAACTTTTAACTCAAATCTCACTGTGGAAGGACCAAGACCCCCCCTTCCACACCAATCTCCTGATTAGTCGCTTTGCTACCAATTGCCATTCCCACAATGCTAAAATAAAATCCTGGCTAGAACCCTGGACAGGTGGTCACTTTAGACACCTGATTCTTTCTGCTAGTGTCAATCGAAAAACATTGTCTAAGGCCAGGTGGAATTCATGTAGGTAGTACAGGTTTGACCGTACTGCAAAGTATAGCCCTCTGTCTGTCCAGGGACAAAAAATTACCTGTTAGAGTCGTACAGACAAAATTTCCCGTCCAGCAAAGAAATGTAAACTAATGATGAAAATATCTTTTATTTAACTTTGACTAAACGTATCCTGTTTTGTCTTGTCTTACATGTATGGTGGGCCACCTTGGGTATCAACAAAGTTGCAAGAACCACCCACAAGTTGTCTAATTGGACAAGTAGGCATCACTGATACATGGATCACACATTCCTTTTCAGGGCTCGAAATACTGGGTGCATGTGCACCCAGGTGTACCCAAACTTGGAGCTGTGCACCCAATTATTTTCTGTGGGTGCACAGGGTGCACCCAAATATTTTCATGGGTTTATGTATGTAAAGATATCAAAGTATACTAGTATACATCATATTCTTGACTAATCTAAGATAATAAAATGTCTGTCATGGTACTTGTTTAAGAATTTGATAGCATGTGACTAAGTTTTGTTGTTAAGATTTTCTGACATTCTACTTATATTTAAGTGGTGCACCCAAAAATGTTTTTGGTGCACCCAATCTTTTAAGCTGGGTGCACCAGTGCGCCTACAATCCCCAAAATGAATTTCGAGCCCTGATTTTCAACACCCTACTTACAGAGATGACGTCCCCAGTGCGGGGGTCGATCACACGTAGTGTCTTGTCCTTGCAGGTGGTGACGATGCGCGTGCCGTTATAGTTCCAGCCACACGACCACAGGATGTCTGTGTGGCACTCAATCAGAGACAGGGGCTCCTCCGTACCAACATTCCAGATAACCACAAAGTTGTCTGAACCTGCACGTGGAGACATGGGAGAAAAATTAGGCATTTCCATATAGTAGAACATGTTGAAGTTCCAGCCACACGACCACAGGATGTCTGTGTGGCACTCAATCAGAGACAGGGGCTCCTCCGTACCAACATTCCAGATAACCACAAAGTTGTCTGAACCTGCACGTGGAGACATGGGAGAAAAATTAGGTATTTTCATATAGTAGAACATGTTGTAGTTCCACAGGACACTCGACCACAGACAGCGGCTCCTTAGTCCAAACCTGGGATATATATCGATGATATAGTAAATATTACACTAAGTATTTTCATACCAATATCATACATCATAATCATCATCATCTTCGCCACATATCAGCAGTCTATTATACATGCTATTATTTGTATACTATATACTGATGATGTTGATTGCTGTATGGGATGTTACAGTCAAAACTGACAAAGAAGATGACTTAGGGGACTGATAGAATCTGGTCTATGTGTGGCTAAGGATAAAGAGCTTCTCGGTTCAAACCCCTATGCCATTAAGAAAAACACACCAATAAATTAATCATAACTAGTAAACAAATTTCTTCACTTCACTCTGGTGGAAATGAGTACCTAACTTTGGCTTCAGGCATCCCTCGGATAGTATGTTACAATGTAAAGAGAGGTCCGGTGCTTCAAAAGAGCCACAGCCTAGGCACGTTAAAGAACACATCACACTTATCAATAAGAGTAGGGGTGCTTTACAGACCTATATATAGTAGTAGTGTGGATCGAGACCTTTCCATCTACATGTAAAATTTAATGTCTTTCTTGTGAAATGTTCATAATGCAAAATGCTGATCTGAACTACTAGGTTTTGGCAGCATGTGTATGATATCTCTGTACCACAGTAGCTGACAGGAAACCTCTACAGAGATTTAGTCCCTGCCAAGGCTAACTGTGTCAAGATGTCACCTCAGATAACCACACAGTTACTGCTTCCACCTGGGAATGCTACCGGAGAACACTTCAAGGGCACCTTTCCTGCATTCCACTGTCAGACTTGGAGCCCAGTCATAAGTCATAGGATCGTACAAAGGGACTGCATTCTTAGGATTGTTGTTCAACTGTACATGTCTTGCAAAAATTCAGTCGTACCTATGATATCATACAAACATAACTTATAGTATATGTTTGCTAAGACAACCATGCCCTAAGCTTTCATTTATGGAAAACTTGACCCAGTACTCTGCAACTTGTTCAGGTTCAAGGCTTTGAATTTGTCAGAGTTTTTACATTCCTAGTGTCTTTTCAAATATGACAAATATGATAATTTCTTAAGCCATTGGTGCCATTTATGTAGGAAATTCATGTACTAAACCTCTGCATATATCCGTTTAAAAGAATCAAACACACTTATTAAGAGGGGTGATGTAGCAAACACACTTATTAAGAGGGGTGATGTAGCAAAGCCACTGTACTGAACCACTAGCTACTCCAACAAGCATTGTGCTTCGTTTCAATAGAGGATGACTGCCAGCTCTAAGTAACACGTGTAAACAGCACTTCAAGTTCAATGTCATCAAAGGAAATCCGAGCTAGGAAAACACATGGATAAATCTGGACATTAAAAGCCATGTCTATGTTAGGGGAACAGACCGAGTTGCTTAGCAACGGTGCCCACTCGCTGTAGGAGGCTGGGTGCGGGTGAATACTTCACATAACTCTGGTCAGATGGGGGAGGGGGGCACAGCACTGTAAGGTAGGCCCAGAGCAAGGACTTGACACCTTTCACCTGTTATGCAACTGGTACACTTAAAGGTAGAGCGAGTTTAGCAGAACACATTCCATGGGGAGATTTTCTCAATAATGTTTACTACTTGGGAAATAGTGGTGTGAGCTACTTAAGTATAATTATGTTCAAGAGACTGCCAGAGTGACAAAAAAATGTAACAAATTTGCTTTTGTGATATTGGTTGCTAAAAATCAAATAAACATTACATAACAGGACTTCCTTCAATTTGTAGGGACACTTTATTGGCTTTATTGACACTAGTCTAGTAATAGATAATGAGAACTTGTAAAAACAAATACACTGTATTCTTAAGTATGATATTTTATGTAAATAAAGTAAATCAATTTTAGAATAGAAATGATAAACGTAATTGGAGACTCATCGTCTATTTGGCCTCATCTTGAAAGTACTTCCGGCCTTAAATAAGGTTACATCCTTGTTAATGCTGTAACATTCCTACCCAAAATTACATCAAAGCTGATACTGCAATTTTGGGGAATTTGGTGCTCTTGTTATGTTTCTGGTTTCTCAATGATAGCATAAAAACAGTGTTTTTATTAGTGTAGAGAATATGACAACAGCATACCACAAACTCCACACATTTTCTCCCTATAAAATTAACTTTCTCCCCCACAAAATCAAATCGCCACAAAATTTAATACGTTAACAGTACCTAAGGCCACACCAATTTAATTTCTTGGTTCACGGATTCGCTCGCTCCTATTTTTTGGAAAAAAAAATAAAAATAAAAATTACCACTCAGCAAATTTTCACCATTAATGAAACCATTCACCAACTTTCTGGTGTAGCAAATTGGCCCAGTAGCAAATACAATTATAAGCTCCTTAAAGTGTGGGTACAGGTGCTGTTACTGTACAATAATAGTGTTTTGGATTAGCCGTTACCTTTACCCCAACCATTTTAAAATCTTTATTTTTATTTTTATTTTGCCCTCTCGCTCCATATTTTTTTATGAAAAAATCTGTGAACCAAGAAATTAAATTGGTGTGGCCTAAGCCTAATCTGAATATACAGCTATCTAAACCCTACATTATCAGTCAGGTATCTCTCTGTATTTACCAATTCCTGCACTAAAAACAAACAAACCTTTGATCACTTGATCCCTGAAGGTCTCTCAAAAGGTTATGTAGAGGTCATCAGGGGCACAATTGAGCAATTTAAGACAGATTCACGGAATTCCAAGATGGTGGATGGGATGTTTGTTTACCATTCCCGACTGTCGTAAATCTAGTCTATGAGGATGATAACATTCCTGATAGCCTGAATGCTAGCATTTATGGCTTAAGTGCGCTCTCTCATTCACTTCCCACGTCTAGACTAGAGAGAGCACATGAAAGCTAAGAAGACTGGCATTTAGGATCCATTCATTCGGCAATCAGCTTGTATACATGTAAATCCGGATTGTCCCCCAAAATGAGGTTTCATAGGTAGGTTAAATATTGTAGAATAAACACAAGTACATTTGAGCACCATTGCCAAAATTTGAACAATGACAAGAGGGTACAGAGTTTGTAAGAAGGTTGTGCAGCACTGTTATTTTTTTTTTTTTGCTTGTGGTTCCGACATCATGGACTACAGCCAAGAGATAACAGACCTTTTCCTACACCAAAGAACTGATAAGGATAAGCCAATGTTTATTTTGGAACTAAACAGAAGTCAGTAAGACCAAAGCTCAGCTACAATAGATATTACCCCCCATGCAATTTACATTAATTTTACAATGGTGAAATCAGCCCCAAACAAATCTAGAATCTGACTCTATACTCTAAAAGTATATCCTATCTAAAATTCTAACTATCTAAGTCTATGACTTGTTGTTTTTTTGTTATACATAATATCTATGGCCTACCAAGAAAGAAGAAAAAGACAAATATGAAGCATTAAAAATAGCTTTTGGGTGTATCCTATATACAGAAAGAGAGATAGAAAGAAACGATTTTACAATAGTCAGGCCAGACAATGTACAAAGAGATGGGTCTCTTCCTCCGTAATCTAGCATCATTTTGTACTGTTAATGTTATTGATTAGATCCTGTTTCAGGGCTCGATATACCACATGCATATGCGAGTTAGTGCGTGTAAAATTGCTGTGGTGCAAGTACTCTCAGACCAAAATTGGACCAGTGCAAGTTGCTTTTATCCACTGTTAGGCCACACCAGTTTTAATTGTTGATTCTCGGATTTCCCGACCCTATTTTTTCCGATTTGAAAACAAAAAACTAAAACTTTTCAAATCGATGGCCACACCTTGTGTTGACAAAATTTCACTGCCTCTCCTCTCTCAAATTAACTACGGGCCTCAAATTCCAGTAGCTGCACGTGCCTATTTTGGACGGTAAAAGTGCAACTTTACCCAACAGTGTATTTCCAGACCTGTGTTTGAGAATTCCTACACTGACTGTCGTGATCAATTCTTCCAATGGAAAAATCAATGCAGCCCATGATTAAATTAGTTCTGCATAGTTACTGGTCGGGGGATACCGAGGGCTGACACAGGTCATAAAGACGACAAACCTTTCCAAAACTAGAGCTCAAACGTCTCACACCTTTGTATGAACAGTTTTTTGTATGTCTAGAACTATCTTGTATGTTAAATCGTAGTTTGTTAATCAAAATCACAAAACAATAAGGCTTTGATTAACATTGAAATTTTCCGTTGATCTCTTCCTATCACTCTAAGGTGAACGTGACTTGCATATGAAAAATATATGAAATAACTGTGAAAATACAAACAAACAGATGGACCAAAAGCAATACCTCCCCTTAAATTAGTAGCCACTTCCCTGACCTGGACAGTAATGCCCTACATGTACTAATGAACAGTTCTACTGCCCCTGCCCTGTAAGTCCAACATAGCTGTTACACACACTAACCCAAACAAACACACACGAAAAAACACCACTGACTCTGTACAAAGAATCAATAAACAAATTCTTTAAATATTTTCTGCCTTATCTCAGACCCAAATCTGCAAACAAAACCACTTGTGTTATGGCAGAACTTTATGTGCCCACCTGCTGTCAAGAGGATGTGTGTGTGTGTGTGTGTGTGTGTGTGTGTGTGTGTGTGTGTGTGTGTGTAAGTGTGTGTGTGTGTGTGTGTGTGCGTATGTGTGTGTGCACATGTGTGTGTGTGTTAATGACCTGTGCTCATGATGATGTTATGTGCGGAGGTGTGTGTGTGTGTGTGTATGTGTGTGGGGGGAGAGGTTTAGTTGGGGGTTTGTGGAACTCACCTGTGCTCATGAGGATGTTGTGTGCGGAGGTGCGCGTGTGTGTGTGGGGGGGGTGTGCGTGTGTGTGTGTGTGTGTGTGGAATGGAGGGGTGGGGGTGGGGGGGGTGTCGTTTCTGACCTGCACTCATGAGGATGTTGTGTGCGGAGGTGTGTGTGCGTGTGTCTGTGTGTGTGTGTGTGGAAGGGGGGGGGGGGCGTTGTTACTGACCTGCACTCATGAGGATGTTGTGTGCGGAGATGTGTGTGTGTGTGGGTGTGTGTGTGTGTGTGGGTGTGTGTATCTGTGTGGGGGGCGTTGTTACTGACCTGCACTCATGAGGATGTTTGTGTGCAGAGAGGGTGTGTGTGTCTGTGTCTGGGTTTGTGTGTGTGTGGTGTGTGTGTGTGGAAGGGGGCGGGGGGGGAGGGGGGGGCATTGTTACTGACCTGCGCTCATGAGGATGTTGTGTGCAGAGGGGTGTGTGTGTGTCTGTGTGTGTGTGTGTGTGGAAGGGGGGGGGGGCGTTGTTACTGACCTGCACTCATGAGAATGTTGTGTGCAGACGGGTGCCAGGCGATGAAGCCGACGCGGCGCTGGTGGACGGACTCCAGCGAAGCCTCCGGCTCCGTGATGCTCTCCTCCAGACCCTTCTCAGGGATCACCCACACCTGGGGGGACGTGAGGTCAAGGTCAAGCATTATGCAGAGAGGATATTGGGACAAAAATGTATTCTAATATGGACCTCTTACCACTTTTTCTTCTTTTCTTGATCTGATCAGTACAATTATGAACGAATGAATGGATTAAAGTTGAGTACATGTACATGGATGGACGGAGGTATGGTTGGATGGACGGACGGACGGATGATTAGATGGATGGATGATTAGACGGATGGATGAGAAGATGAAAAGGTACAAGTAGATGGATACAGATGATTGGATGTACAGATGGATATGATAGTTTTGTGGTAAATAGCTGTAATAGTTCTGTACTTGTAGCCCATCATTCATGGTGACTGTTTTGTCTTTTTCACAGCCTTATAGGTCAGTCTGAGTCATAGTCTGTATACATACACACATAGTCTGTACAGACTGACTGACAGTAGTAGAAGTAGGTCAGTTGGAGAGTTTCAGTACGTACCTTGATAGTCATGTCCTCAGAGCAGCTAGCGATGATGGTATCGTCAAAGGGGCTCCACTGGATATCCAGCACTGCGGCGCGGTGCCCCGCCACCATGGGGGGGTTGTTCGGCACACGGCCTGCCTGGAGGGACAAGACAACAACATTTCTATCAGTCTAGATCTGAAGACTTAGGCCCAATCTAGACACAGTTTTTACCGATATCTGTGGATGAGTCGGGAGGGATCTGGAACGTTGGCCGCGGGACACCCGTGGCGCTTGCAGTCATAAACAGCTATATAGCCTAATGAGCCCGCATTGTATGCTAATGAGCCTTCCCGAAGTCGGGACACATCTACACGTGCGCGGAAGCTGTCGGGGACCCCTGCTAAGCTATCGGGGACCCTGCTACGCTATCGTACGAATGGTCCGGACCTTTCGGGAGAAATTTTCCCCATATCTTTATGGCGATATTGCAGTTCCATCTAGACGCTGAAAAAAGGCTCGCCAATATCGGCAAAAAACGGGTCTAGATCGTGCCTTACAACATGTAATTATCCACAGCACCCTTATTAGTGGTATATTAGTATATACCGGTGCAATGGCCTAGTGGTTAGAGTGTTCGCCTTGCATTCGGTAGGTCGTGAGTTCGAACCCCGGCCGGGTCATACCAAAGACTTTAAAAATGGTACATGCTGCTTTCTCTGCTTAGCACTCAGCACTAAAGAGAAAGAGTATGGAAGTTAAACACACATCACTACCAGCGGACCAGCCCCCTGCTGTAGTGGCTTGCACATGTGTGGCCCAAGGGCTACTCGAAATGGAGATGGGCGCCACCCCAAAAGCATCTGCACAGATGTAAGGGTAACTTTAACTTTAACTTTAACCCTTATTAGTCATGTAATAAAAGACACAAGGACATTTTATCACTACTGGTGCAACAGTTACATTGCAGATGGTAAAACTACTTCTAGTACCTTAACATTTGACAAATGTACTACTACTAATAACTTGTTCTAAGAATAAAAAATGATTTTTTTTTTTAAACAAAAAATAAAAACATAGCACATCAATCAGAGATGATGGACTTTACTGCCTGATACCAATCCTGCTTTGCTATTTTTCCGGTGCCACATAGATAGCAGCACAGTGGATGCTGCATAATTTACTTTGGGAATTGCACACAACAGGGCTCAAAATTAGGAGCACTGGTGCTCCCAGCTTAGAAAAGTTTTGGGTGCACCACTTAAATATCAGGGATAACCTAATAATAAAACTTACTTACAAGCTATCAAATTCTTAAACAAGTACCATGACAGACATTTTCATTATCTTCTAACACTTAGATGTCAAGAATATGATGTATACTTACAAGTATACTTTGATATCTTTACATACATAAACCCAAGAGTGCACCCACAGAAAATAATTGGGTGCACAGCTCCAATTTTGGGTGCACATGCACCGAGTATTTTGAGCCCTGACACAAACTGGCACATACACACACACAAACACACACACATACTAAGTAAACACACACATCCAAGCCTTAAATATGGGGGTTAAGTAAATGTAAACATTATGTGGCCAACCTAATCGGTAAAAGAAAATGGTTATAGCATCATGAATCACATGCTGATGAATGCAAAATGAAACACTTTAACCTTTGGCCAATTTTGGCAGAGTTGTGATATGAACAATCTCTAGCTCTAAATTTTAATATGAAGGATACTGTTTTTGTTTTCTCCAAGCTTCAGTATTTTCTTTATTATAAATCTGACTTACTGTAACGTCTAAGGGTTACATTCTAGATCGTGCCAGTAAATATTGGAATAACCCTAACATGTCGTCCCCCACCCTACCAGGTACATGTATAGAATATTTGGATGATTCATTTCCTGTATCTTGACCTTTCTGCTATATTTAAAGCAGTGGACATCCACTCACATATCAAATGGGCATATGCAGGGCTCAAAATACTTTTCTCTGCATACCTGCACTGGTACAGGTCACATTGAAATTTTGAAAATTACCTGCACCAGACAAATTTTACTTGCACCACTCAGAGTTTATAAAGTATTGAACATACTAAAATCTGTTCAGAAACCATTGCCATTATTTCTTTCAATACATTGGTGGTTACCGTCTATGCAGCTAGTAAAAGTCCACATCATGAAACATGTACATATAAACCCAGTACATGGACCAATGCAGGATAGGTGCAGCCCGTGCAGGTAGACACCAGAAATACCTGCACAGCTCTAAATTTACCTGCACTATTACCTGATAGTGATATGCTTTCATCCACACACGTATCAGATAGGTAAGTACAAATGCAGAAATGTTCGCGGTTGATTAATATTCGCGGTTTTCGCAGCGACCACTTCACCGCGAACTTAAATCCACCGCCATCGTTTTTCTATTAAGGTATTAGACTGCAGTCGATGGTGTTACCGCGAACTTAAATCCACCGCGAAAAGTCATTTTTCCCTCTATCGCGAACTTAAATGCATTTACACTGTCGTATAAGTATTTCACTGCATATTTCTGGTATATGCAGCAACAGCTTCTGCTTTAAGCCATTAACATGATTAGCAGAGACTGAAGGGCTGATATTGGCAGGCCTTCACACATATAAGATGGGTATATGCTTTCATCCACACACACATCAGATGGGTATATGTATTCCACTGCATATTTCTGGTGGATGCAGCTACAGCTTAGGCTTGGGTCCCAATTCCAACCCGGGGCCGGGCCAGGTAGCTTTCGGAAACAAGAAATATGATACAAAAGGCAACAAAACACACAGAAACAAAATGAGTGCATAATTTGTGTATATTCCTTGGTTAACACTTTAATTTTTTGTTTCCACACACATCCCGGCCGGGCCCGGGTTTGAAAATGGGACCTAAGCCTTAGCCATAAACACATGATTAGCACAGACTGAAGGGCTGATATTGGCAGGGCTGAAGGCTGTATGGACATTCCTCTGCTAAATTAATAACTGCTTCCAATGAGGCTGGTTTGTATGCTGGGCCTGTTGTCGGTTTATTGATTTCAGCTGAGCTACGTGCACTGTTAGGGTCCAGGAGCAATCATGTTCAGAAACGCAGCACTTATGGTAGTGAAGACATCTAGGTAACTCCAGCCAGTCCAGGACCCGAATCTGAAAGTGCACATTGGTTACACAGAAACAAAGATCTCTTTAAAATAGAACTTATCAAAACGAGAAGACTCAAACCATATACCAGCTTTCAATCTATTTATAGTATTATCTGTTTTGTACCATGTATGTGTAATAATATGCACATAGATTTAATACTCCTTTAGTTTACATGATGTAATCTGTATCTATGCTACGTATTGTCTGTCCCTTGCCTCTTCCCTCATGACCTCTATGAAAAGCGATGTGCTTCCTAATCTTATGAACAAAGGTAAAACAAACAAACAAGTAATTCGAATTATCATTTCAATCAATACTAGTAACTTTCATTAAGGCTTTCAACCTGCTTTTGACTCAGGTAGCAGCCTGGACAACCTGCCTGAAAAAAAAGTATTTTGAGCACTTAACCATAGAATCTTTTTTTTTTTCAGCTTCAAACACTTTTGAAGTACTAAGAGGTCGGCTACTACCTATAGATGTACATTTGTTCAATATGGCCAACCAGACCTGAGTGAGATACAAATGGTACAGGTAACCCAGACGGGCAGAGCCTGAAAATGGGTGACCTGTTTCCTTCAGTCTGCATACTTGTGTGTTATATACTGACACAACTGTGTCTACTGTTATATAACTGACACAAATGTGTCTACTCTTATATACTGACACAAATGTGTCTACTGTTTTATACTGACACAAATGTGTCCACTGTAATATAGCACAGGGTCAAGGTTGGGTGGGGAGAATTTAGGTGACCCAGTACGAACATGGGACTTTTTATTAACTTTAATCAATTATAGACAGCAAGGTAACGTCTTCTGAAAATTTGCTAGCTGTTGTACTACATTGTACATGTACTCATAGTACTGAATCAAGATATTTAGTACATGTTGTCTGCCAAGGACATCCTTTGACATGATGTGAATGTTTTTATTGGCATTGGTTAATGGTCTGTAAAGATGTTTGACATACATGTAGACAACTCACACATATAGATGTTGGCGAGTAACAATTGTGAACTAATGATTATTTGTATTCATCATAGTTTGGAAAAGAATATTGGGATCTACTGTTATTGTAATATATAGTGTACATTACAAAAGTAGCATGAAAGCATGATGTATTAGTAGTGGTAGATGCTACTTAATCAAAGATGTTAAGATGTTCAGCTTGTTGAAAGCACTGTAATATTACTGTCTTTCCCTTTCTCTCTATTATCCATATACATATATAATCTCTCGCTCACTCTCTCACACATACAGACACATACACAGACACACACACACACACACACACACATACACTGTGATACATGCTATACCATCTTTAAACAGCGAAAGATTCCAAGAGATTTCTCAATAGGAAAGACTCCAGCTATTTTGTTCTGAAACTGTATCAAGCATACCCAGATGTTTAACATCCCAACCTGTACACCTGTGACAAGTCTACAGTTTCCAAACTAAAATCTGCCTGGTCACACAGTAAAGTCATTTTATATGGACATGGTCCACTGACTGGGGCAGAACTTATCATTATACATGTCAGAGGAAGGTTTGGAAAGAAACAGGAGGTCAGTGGTCTTTGGCTGTCAGTTTTTTTAACATAATTGTTTCCACATTTACCAAGGTAAAGCCTAGGAATAATAATGCTGTGCTTCCTGTTTCAGTCCTTTAAAAAATAGGATTGGTAGGTAGGGATTATCTTGTAATTTTTGTTAAATTCTAAGCTAGCCAAAACTCTAGTGATACATATTACAATACAGTTGAACAAGGTAAACTGCAATGCACGAGGACGCTAGTCTTTCAATGTCAAACTTTAATTTTGTGCATAATCTATATTAATAAATACATTTATTCTTCAATAGATAAGACAAGCAGTGTTTTTACTTCAATATGAAGCAGGCTGAATAAAAATTCTAACTGGAAGCTATTTTTCCTATCAGCCTTCCAACCGATCGAGAGAAAAAACCCTGATGAAACAGTCATGATTTTTCCCACCAAAATTTGCTTGGGGAGTACATTTGTTCCCATAGACTAGATTCTAATGCCCCCTGCTTCGCTTTCTTTGGCAGGTTTGCCTGTACATGCATGTATGAAGGTGACAGAAAAAAGGATTCCAAGTCCTGCTATTATGTTATCATGTTATACTTCTCTGAGTGAAAGGCATGAGTCATAAGTGGAGTTGGTAAATGGTTCTTTAATGGTCTGTGGAAAATACACTCTCCTGGTTACACCAAAATGTTTCATGTATTTGTAATCAAACCATTGACCTGTACAAAACATGAACATGATTGAGACTACATCATTATCATACCTATAATAACAATGTAGATCTTTCAGTTTTCCATTTTTTTCCTTGTTAGGCATAATTCAATACCTAACATGTACTTTTCATCTTGCTAATAATAATACTATATCTTGCTAATAGTAATAATAGAACTGTATCATAAGTAATGATAAAAACTGTACGCTTTAATTTGAATATGCTGGATTCTGTGCCAAATTGTCAGCATATGACAATGATTTAAGCTAGATCTATCAGTCATGGTTATTGACATGTAAATTTATCTTATCCCCCTGTTGAAAATTATATCTCATTTAGCACCGCTTTTATTCATACCTCATCTTTTGCCATTCCGTACCAAATCCATTTCAATCCCAGTCCTGTGGACAAACAACCAATTTATACATCACACACCCACGGTTCCAATCACGCTTTAAACATGTTTATATCCGCACGCTGAAGGAAGAAATGCGCACGAATCTCACAACAGGAAAATGAGAGACCGCTGAAAACCTTTGCCGTGGCCTGAAATGGACAGATAAACAGGCCAGGAAGGAGGGTGCTTCCGTGTGTAATGTAGTCAGCTGGAGACTCCTGAGAGGGAAGGGACCCATCTGACCATATATGGGCATTTCTCAGTGTATGGAACAGGAGGCTCATTTGAATTACAAATGCACCACTGACTGCAGAGGCAGGGTTTCAGGACAGGGATGAATGAATGGAGCACACCTAAACAATAACTTTAACCCCTAATCATGGCATTTACACATACAAATTAAATGAGCTTTTACAAACATACAAACAAATCTGTTACAGGATGAATTGATCTTAGTATTTCATTGGTTTTTGGCTTGGGTTTACGGTAAACAATTATTCTTGCTGTCAAACATGCAAGGCTTGCATTCAGGCTGTTATGATTTTGTGACTGTTCATTTTGACAAAAGCTTGTTGGACTAAACAAAGAATTAAAGCTGATACTTCTTTTCATCAACAACTAAATTTGACATTTTTAATATACCATACACCTTTGAAAAGGAGAGCTACATTTGGAATTTTACAATAACATGATCATTCATGATATTTCAATGTTAATCATAAATTGTACATACATATTATACATGTATTCATTCATAAAGCTGACAAAGTAGTGTTTAGACTTATTATATATATACATATATTATCTAAATTTCTACCAATATCAATGAGTCTGTTTATTTTTTCATGCATTTTTTTCATACATAGAATTTTACTCTTCTATTCTGCATTTCAAATTGAATACATTATTGTTGCTGTTTCTCTTTTGTATATTTCAGTTTAGCCGATTGATTTTCAATCAATGAAATCTTACCTCTACACCCAGGGGCATAAACACACAGTAGATAACAGTTATCTAATATCCCTTTACTGAAATACATGTACTTTGAAAGACTTTGAGACTTAAATTTTAATACTGTATGCAATGAACATGAAAATGCCTATCAAAACTTGTATATTTATTCAAGGTATACACATGTTGCCACAAATGCAATGAATGGCAAAAAGGCACAACTGAAAACATTACCTACTGAACGCACAACTAAAAATGTTACCGGCTTGTTCAGTGTTACCAAACCGTGATGCTTGTGTGTGCTTTGTGTCAACAATGGCAAGCAAACTCAAAGATAAAAGTAACATGTTATATGCCTTATTTCTAGTGTTATGCAAGAAAATACACTACTTCAACATACTACAGCGTGCAAAATACCCACTTGCACACTTGCACATTGCAACCACTTTTTGCTTGGTGCAACTTACTTCTTAACTCAGGTTGCACAGGGTGCAAAATAGATTTTGAGCCTCAGAACTTGATTTTGTTCTCAATTTACTTGGAAGAAATAAATGGACTGATTATTCGTTAATAGAATATGCGATGCCTTTCCTAACTGAGTGTCCTATCTTCCTTTTCCTGTCTTCTTACTTCAGGTTTCCCTTACAAAACATCCCACCCATAGTACAGTCATCCCAGAGTTCCTGTCCTTCTAGCCAGGAAGGAATGGCCAAACAGGAAACTTGGGGGACAGTGGACACACAATACTTTACTGTAAAGTTTACAATAATAGGCAAAACCTTTTTGAAGAAAGAGATGTTTGGGCTAACAAAAGAGTTTGCCACGTAACCAAACATCATAACTGTAAGAACATGACACCTAGATTTTCAAACGTGTCATTCTACCCGTTGTTCAAGTTAACTATTGGGAGTGGTGGGGTCAAAGTTCAGTATGAGGGAATCTTGTGACAGGTTTTGGGGAGGGGCGGGTTATGAACATGTGAATCCTCTGCTTAACTTTATATATACTCCTGTGACAATTATAAATTACTGACATCAGAAATCCCGTTTCAGAGTTTTCTGGTAATTCTGAACTAAATAAACTAATTAAGTCTAATGAACGGATGTGGAATGCAAAGTATTTGGAACCTTGTGGACTTAAAAAGAGCGGGAAGGGTTTCATTGGTTCGCCTTGGCTATGACAGGGATCTATTCTAAACAGTCTGGCGGGCAGAAGCTGATATCTCAGGCCATATTAGTGTCTGTAGCCCACACTAGAACAAACAGTCAGGGTTACCGGCGGTGGCCGGGGTGTTCGGGGGGAGGGGGGCGGATATATTGACATGGTATAATAAATCACCACGTACGGCAGAATGAAAGAATGGCGGCCGCACAATGTAAAACGACGTACAAGCACGTAAAAAAAAGGACAGAGTGGATCGGTTTGTGATTTTTTACGTACCTTTTCGATCGGCAGGACTAAGAAGCAGCCGCCGCCCGCGGCCTCGGTGACTATGGCCAAGAATTTTGGGTTGACAGCGCA
Organism: Branchiostoma floridae; assembly: GCF_000003815.2. Classification (NCBI taxonomy): domain Eukaryota; kingdom Metazoa; phylum Chordata; class Leptocardii; order Amphioxiformes; family Branchiostomatidae; genus Branchiostoma; species Branchiostoma floridae. The sequence continues at coordinate 19,079,330 of NC_049989.1, read as the reverse complement.
GAACGTGGAGTCCCAGGAGTTACGAGTGACACGAATCCCCTCGTAGTGCGAGTCTTTCCTCATCGCCGTGCCGAAGACATGGCGGAACTTGCTCGTGCGGAGACCTCGGAACGACATGGGGCCGTCTTCTGAAGCCAAGGACTGGAAGGAAAGTGTAGAAAGCGCGGTGAACTATCTACGGTACACTCCGCTGGACCGGCAGGTTGAAAAACGGGGTGGCGCTCTCTCATGCGGACTGAGCGGAAGTAAGCCGTGGCAGCCTGCTACGTTACCGCTAGATTCGAAGCCATCGCCCAACACTTTACATTCATAAGTCAAAATAAGAATATA
>NC_049989.1:18988645-19078900 GCF_000003815.2 Branchiostoma floridae | reverse complement strand
CAGGGATCACCCACACCTGGGGGGACATGAGGTCAAGGTCAAGCATTATGCAGAGAGGATATTGGGACAAAAATGTATTCTAATATGGACCTCTTACAACTTTTTCATCAGTACAATTATGAATGAATGAATGGATTAAAGTTGAGTACAGTCAAACCTGTCTATAGCGGCCACTCAAGGGACTTGAGAAATGTGGCCACTATAGACAGGGGGCCACTATAGAGAGAATGTTGATCAATTGACCATGAGCAAGCTACACATGATTTCAGTTCCAACTAATCCTTCTCACCAAGTAACATTGTCTCGATAGGTAAATTAACCGACAAAGACTTGCACTTTAATGCTCAAGGCATGCATACCTTCTGCTACCGCCAAAATGACCCTGTCAGGAACTACAAATCCTTGAAAACTGCAATTTCAAACTCGGTGCAGGGTGACATAAGTGTTTCTGTATCAACGGGACCGGAAATCGTGTGGCCGTGGCCGCTAAGCCTATTTCTTAATCATTACGGATCCAAGGGACCGACAAAAAGTGGCCACTATGGCCAGGTGGCTGGTATACAAAGGTGACCGCTAATACAGGTTTGACTGTACATGGATGGACGGGGGTATGGTTGGATGGACGGACGGACGGATGGATGGATGGATGATAAGATGGATGGATGATTAGATGGATGGATGAGAAGATGAAAAGGTACAAGTAGATGGATACAGATGATTGAATGAACAGATGGACATGAAAGTATTGTGGTAAATAGCTGTAATAGTTCTGCAGTTGTAGCCCATCATTCATGGTGACTGTTTTGTCTTTTTCACAGCCTTATAGGTCAATCTGAGTCATAGTCTGTATATGTACATACATACATAGTCTGTATAGACTGACTGACAGTTTTATAAGTAGGTCAGTTGGAGATTAACGATGGTTCACCTTTATCTGCAGGGTAACCTAAATCCGTTGTATTTAAACTTTGAGTATCTAGAGATATCGAGTCAACGGATGGTGGTTTAAAATAGCAATGAATTCGAAATATTGCAGTTAGAAACACAGTCCCTGAAATCCCTAAACAGTCCGTTTTTAAATACAACGGATATAGGTTACCCCGAGAATAAAGGTGAACTAGTGTTACGTACCTTGATAGTCATGTCCTCAGAGCAGCTAGCGATGATGGTATCGTCAAAGGGGCTCCACTGGATATCCAGCACTGCGGCGCGGTGCCCCGCCACCATGGGGGGGTTGTTCGGCACACGACCCGCCTGGAGGGACAAGACAACAACATTTCTATCAGTCTAGATCTGAAGACTTAGGCCCAATCTGTACACAGTTTTGACCGATATCTGTGGATGTGTCGGGAGGGATCTGGAACGTTGGCCGCGGGACACCCGTGGCGCTTGCAGTCATAAACAGCTATATAGCCTAATGAGCCCACATTGTATGCTAATGAGCCTTCCCGAAGTCGGGACACATCTACGCACGCGCGGAAGCTGTCGGGGACCCCTGCTAAGCTATCGGGGACCCTGATAAGCTATCGTACGAATGGTCCGGACCTTTCGGGAGAAATTTTCCCAATATCTTTATGGCGATATTGCAGTTCCATCCAGACGTTGAAAAAAAGCTGTCGCCGATATCTGGAAAAACCGTGTCTAGATCGTGCCTTACAACATGTAATTATCCACAGTACCCTTATTAGCCATGTAATAAAAGACACAAGGACATTTTATCACTACTGGTGCAACAGTTTCGTTGCAGATTGTAAAACTACTTCGAGCACCTTAACCCTAGTCCTGCGGCGCGCTACAATTGTGTTGTTGCACATGCATGTTCTATTTGCGGCGCAACACTATTGTAGTTTGGGGGGTATGTCTAGGATACGTACGTAACACTCGCGCGCGGTAGTGGCGGGAACGCAACTAAGTATCGGGTGTTATGGGTCAGGGGTCAACGAACTGTTGCGCAACCGGAAGTACGTCATCCCAGAAGCCCTTGCGAGGTTAATTGATATTCATGAGCGTCATGTCGTCTGCTATCCTGGCGGAAGTGTTTTGTTTTGCTGTTTTTAGCTGTTTTCGGCCGAAAATGTCGGTATCTAACGTAAAAATGCCGCGATTTTTAGTATTGGAGATTCACACTGAACTCTTTATGGAAGGATTCTGATCCCATTTTACCGGATTCGGGCAGAGATTCCAAGGAAAGCAGCGAAACTATGTGACGACGACATGTGAGGAAGTTAGGCGTGCTATTGAGGCATGGGGCCCAGAAAAGCGAATCGTGGGACGGATGGAACAGACTCTGACCGTGGCTGGCATGGCTGTGGTCGGGCGAAAGGCCGTGTACGGGACCGGGGAGGCCAGGAACCGGGTCGGGTATGCAGTCGGGGCCGAGGGGAGGGGGGCAGTTGTGCGAGGCCGGATGCTGACCGCGCTGGGGCCCCTGAACGAGTGTGAGTGATGACGTAGGCCCCTCAGGAAGTGGCAATATATTTTCTTACCTTGTTTGTTTCGTTGCCTTGTCCTTAGAACTCCTCAGGAACTTTGTACTTTTGCCACAAGTTATCTTACTGGTATGGTAGAGCTTAGTATGAGAGATTGTGGACAAAATCTTCCTTTTATTGCTTTTTATTACTTAATGATCAATAAAATAGGTGGAAACAACTTAACATAGACTCTCAAGCAAAAAAGTGACTGTAAGCTTTAATTTGATGTACAGCAAGCTTATATTCCACTTGCCAGACAGTGTCAGAACAAAGTTTATTCAATACTGCAAGAATAGTGACTATACTCACTTCAGCACCAAGGACAATATTCAATCATTAACTTACCTGTAGCAATACCTGTTGATTTTCTCACCTCCTTTGTATCGTTGTCATGTCCCCAGGACTCTTTAGGAACTTTGTACTGATGTCATAAGTTTTTTTACTGGTGTTCTAGAGATAATTGTGAAAGATTTTGGACTAATCTACATTTTATTGCTTTTTATGACTTTATTCATAAATAGAATTGGTGCGCATAACTTAACATAGACTCTCATGAAAAGTAGAGACTGTAAGCTTGAATTGGTACAACAAGCTTTTATTTCACTTGCCAGACAGTGTCAGAGTGAAGTTTATTCAACACTAAAGGAATAGTGATTAGACAGAAAATGCAAATCAGCACCAAGGACAATATCCAATCATTAACTTACCTGTGGCAATACCTGCATGATTTTTTTTTCTCACATGGGCAAGGAAATGTTGTCAGAAGTCTTTAGATAGATTGTAGTCAAGAAATTCACGCTTAAATTGTAGGATATGAAAGGAGAATACAAAAGTTGAATGAAAAAGTGTGTTTTATTGTTTTATTGCCACTGTAAACCCTTATGACTGATAAGATTGTAGATATATGCAACATTTCTTGAAAGTACACATTGTTAGCTTTACAATGATATATACCTTCATAGGGTTATTGTAAAGCAAAGTAGCTAAAAATAAGGAAAATCAAACTAGTACCCTTTGTTTCAAAGGGGTCTGGGAACCCCAGCAGTGGGGGCGAGTTTTGGTATAGAAAGCCAGCAGGACAAGGGTTAACATTTGACAAATGTACTACTTGTTCTAAGAATAAAGAATGATTTTTAAAAAAATTGAAAAAAACATAGCACATCAATCAGACTCAGAGATGATGGACTTTACTGCCTGATACCAATCCTGCTTTGCTACTTTTCCGGTGCCACATAGATAGCAGCACAGTGGATGCTGCATAATTTACTTTGGGAATTGCACACAACAGGGCTCGAAATTAGGAGCACTGGTGTACCCAGCTTAGAAAATTGAGTGCACCAAAAAAGTTTTGGGTGCACCACTTCAATTTCAGTAATAACCTAAAAATGATAAAACTTAGTTACAAGCTATCAAATTCTTTAACAATACCATGACAGACATTTTTATTATCTTCTAACACTTAGATGTCAAGAATATGATGTATACTTACAAGTATACTTTGATATCTTTACGTATACATAAACGCAAGAGTGCACCCACAGAAAATAATTGGGTGCACAGCTCCAATTTTGGGTGCACCTGGGTGCACATGCACCGAGTATTTTGAGCCCTGACACAAACTGGCAAATACACACACACAAACACACACATACACACACACCTCCAAGCCTTAAATATGGGGGTTAATTGAATGTAAACACTATGTGGCCAACCTAATCAGTAAAAGAAAATGGTTATAGCATCATGAATCACATGCTGATGAATGCAAAATGAAACACTTTAACCTTTGGCCAATTTTGGCAGAGTTGTGATATGAAAAGTCTCTAGCTCTAAATTCTAATATGAAGGACACTGTTTTTTTTTCTCCATGCTTCAGTATTTTCTTTAATAAATCTGACTTACTGTAACGTCTAAGGGTTACATTCTAGATCGTGCCAGTAAATATTGGAATAACCCTAACATGTCGTCCCCCACCCTACCAGGTACATGTATAGAATATTTGGATGATTCATTTCCTGTATCTTGACCTTTCTGCTATATTTAAAGCAGTGGACATCCACTCACATATCAAATGGGCATATGCAGGGCTCAAAATACTTTTCTCTACATACCTGCACTGGTGCAGGTCACATTGAAAATTACCTGCACCAGACAAATTTTACTTGCACCACTCAGAGTTTATAAAGTATTTATCTGTTCAGAAACCATTGCCATTATTTCTTTCAATACATTGGTGGTTACCGTCTATGCAGCTAGTAAAAGTCCACATCATGAAGAATGTACATATAAACCCAGTACATGGACCAGTGCAGGTTCGGTGCAGGTAGACACCAGAAATACCTGCACAGCTCTAAATCTACCTGCACTAACCTGATAGCGATATGCTTTCATCCACACACGTATCAGATATGTATACGTATTTCACTGCATATTTCTGGTATATGCAGCTACAGCTTCTGCTTAGCCATTAACATGATTAGCAGAGACTGAAGGGCTGATATTGGCAGGCCTTCACACATATAAGATGGGTATATGCTTTCATCCATGCACGTATCAGATGGGTATATGTGTTCCACTGCATATTTCTGGCGGATGCAGCTACAGCTTAGGCTTGGGTCCCAATTCCAACCCGGGGCCCGGCCAGGTAGCTTTCGGAAACAAAAAATATGATACAAAAGGCAACCAAACACACAGAACGTAAACAAAATGAGTCATGACATGAGCATAATTTGTGTATATTCCTTGGTAAACACTTTTATTTTTCGTTTCCACGCACATCGATCCCGGCCAGGCAGCGGTTTGAAAATGGGACCTAAGCCTTAGCCATAAACACATGATTAGCACAGACTGAAGGGCTGATATTGGCAGGGCTGAAGGCTGTATGGACATTTCTCTGCTAAATTAATAACTGCTTCCAATGAGGCTGGTCTGTATGCTGGGCCTGTTGTCGGTTTATTGATTTCAGCTGAGCTAGGTGCACTGTTAGGGTCCAGGAGCAATCATGTTCAGAAATACAGCACTTATGGTAGTGAAGACATCTAGGTAACTCCAGGACCCGAATCTGAAAGTGCACACTGGTTACACAGAAACAAAGATCTCATTAAAGTAGAAGTGATCAAAACAAGAGGACACAAAGGTCAAATTTAGCAAAGTTAAGTTCAAGCAGCGTTCCCGCCAGGCATACGTCTTTACATCTTTGGACGCATTTTTTTCTGGAAAGACGCACTCGGCTCAGCTGAATGCGTCCATAAAAAAATATGAAAGAAAGGCTGACCTGTACCACCAGTGTACAAAATGTATCTGGAATCTTTTTAAAAATCTGTCTTTATACGAAGGAATCCTACCTTTACAATTTATACTTCAAATTCTTCACTTTCCGGTCATCCTAGTAGTCTGGGCATGGGGCGGAGCGCGGCACGCTTTACAACTAGCGGACCCATGTGCGACACACCCAGCCACGCGCCAGTCTGAGCTGTCCGTTGCGCAATGTAATTTTTTGTAGTCCGTGAAATACGTCTGACAGTCAGCATTCTTTAACACTCGAAGAAATCTTATGCAGATTTTATATTCTGATATTAACATGATACTTACTTGTCCTCAGTTTCACGTATTTGTTAAAGATTTGTGGGTAATACTAGTATTGAAAAAGCAAACTGCTCTGCGCGAGTGCTGCACATCTCAACAAAAGTTCTCACACTGTGGGCAGTTGATTGGCAGTCGGTATCTTTGACAACAGGCCGCTAGCGCCAAGCAGTCTAGATTGGCCACCAGGTCCAAATCCAATCATCTTAATAACCAATCAGCGTTTGATAAATGTAATGTTGCACTCTGTTATTGGTCACCGGAAAAAAAACAAAAGTTACCGAGTATTAGCGCACGTGACGTTGGTAGCCGCCGTGTCGTCTGGCAACTTGAGTTTCTTCCCTAGCTGCTAACAAAAAACGGTGCGCGGTAAATAAGTGAAGAATCCAAAACTATACACTTTATTTCTTATTTACAAAATTTCTTTTATTTCAAAAAGACAAAATTTGCGGCAGAAAAGGGGCCGCAATATTGTTGTCAAGCGTCGATCGAGTCGGCTGTGCACTCCGTGGCCGTCGATCGCAGCGCCGTCTTTCTGGCTACTGCTTCAAGGTTACACCGGCAATGATCACTGCCAAAGAGGCAGCAGATCGTCCTCCTCGAGTAATGTATAACGTTCTTGATCTATTTAAAAAGAAATCCAGCCAAAGATTTCACGCCGAAAACGGGGTTACCTGAGGTCGCAGGAACAAACGCACGCTCGTGGAAAATGACGGCAAGGCCTTGTAAAACCCCACCGATTCAAAAAATTTGACTAAAATCATCGGGCAAAATAGAAAAAAGACACAAAGTGTGATGGCGTCATTATTTTATCGTCTCGGAAAAATTTTTGATGCGGGAGGGCGCAACATCGATCGCACGAGGTAACGTTAGACATTTTTTTTTCAATGACGGAAAATAATTGGCAGAATTTTTTTCACGGGCTGACGGACAGGCTAGGCCGCTAGAGCCCTGTTTCGAAGCATCAAAAATCCAAAATTTTCATATAGATATGTCTGGACAAATAATACCTGGGCCAGATCACGGAAGGCTGATTCCCTGTGCTTACAGTTGTTTTTAATATAACGTATTTTGATGAAGAGGGTGGTCGTCGATAACTGAAAATGGGAGTAAAAGAGGCAACCGACATCCAATCTCAAGTGCATGATTATCCTCTCAAATTGCAGGAAATTGTGTTCTAGAGGGTTTGAAAATCCAAATTTTCCCGGGGGACCATGCCCCCGGACCCCCCTAGAATGCGAGCGCCTGCGGCGCTCGTCTCGCGCCTCCGGCGCTCATTACGCCCCTCCCAAATATTTAGACACATACTTTCAAAAACCTGGCGGGAACGCTGAGTTCAAGGCAAGCAAAACCTTTGATACAAAGTGCACTCATCCTTTAAAAAAATCCTTTAACTACTACTACTACTACTACTAGTGGCCACCTCTCTATAGTGGCCAATTTTGACCAGTCCCTTAAGTGGCTGCTATAGACAGGTTTGACTGTAGCTATACAGAGTCCAATAGGCTATAGATATAAATTTGTTGTACATGTATATGGTCAGCCCGAACTTAGTGAGATACAAATAGTGCAGGTAACCCAGACGGACAGGGCCTGAAAATGGGTGACCTGTTTCCTTCAGTCTGCATACTTGTGTGTTATATACCGACACAACTGTCTACTGTTATATAACTGACACAAATGTGTCTACTCTTATATACTGACACAAATGTGTCTACTGTACTACAGCACAGGGTCAGGGTCAGGGTTGGGTAGGGAGAATTTAGGTGACCTAGCGCGAACATTTTATTTTAACTTTTAATCAATAGATACAGGTAAGCAAGTGCCAAAGGTAACTTCTTCTGAAATTTGATAGCTGCTGTACTACATTGTACACGTATTCATAGTAGTAGTACTGAATCAAGATATTTAGTATGTCTGTCAAGGACGTCCTAAAATGTGAATGTTTTTATTGGCATTGGGTAATGGTCTGTGAAGATGTTTGACATACATGTAGACAACAACGCAAACATATATAAATGTGGCGAGTTACAATTATGGAACAACGATTATTTGTATACATATATTCATATGTGGAAAACAAATAGTGGGATCTACTGTAATTGTAATACATAGTGCATATTACTGTAATATACAGCGTATATTACTTGAAGAAAGTAGCATGATGTATTAGTACTATTACTATTAGTAGTGGTGGTAGATGCTACTTAATGCAAAGATGCATTTAGGTGAGCAGATTGTGAAGACCATTGTTATGTAACTTTATAATACTGTCTCTCCCTCTCCATTTTTCTCTCTCTATATATATATATACTCTCCCTCACTCTCTCTCATGTAATGTTATATACTAGTATACAGAGAGAAAAATATATTTATATCATGCTTTACCATCTTTTAACAGTGACAGATTCCAAGGAGATTTCTCAATAGGAAAGACTCCAGCTATTTTGTTCTGAAACTGTATCAAGCATACCCAGATGTTTTATATCCCAACCTGTACACCTGTGACAAGTCTACAGTTTCCAAACTAAAATCTGTCTGGTCACACAGTAAAGTCATTTTATATGGACATGGTCCACTGACTGGGGCAGAACTTATCATTATACATGTCAGAGGAAGGTTTGGAAAGAAACAGGAGGTCAGTGGTCTTTGGCTGTCAGTTTTTTTTAACATAATTGTGTCCACATTTAGCAAGGTAAGACCTAGGAATAATAATGCTGTGCTTCCTGTTTCAGTCCGTAAAAAAATGATTGGTAGGTAGGGATTATCTTGTAATTTTTTTTAAATTTTAAGCTAGCCAAAACTCTAGTGATACATATTACAATACAGTTGAACAAGGTAAACTGCAATGCACGAGGCGAGGACGCTAGTCTTTCAATGTCAAACTTTAATTTTGTGCATAATCTATATTAATAAATACATTTATTCTTCATTAGATAGGACAACCAGTGTTTTAACTTCAATAGAAAGCAGGCTGAACAAAAATTCTAACTGGAAAGTGGAAGCTATTTTCTTTATCAGCCTTCCAACCGATCGAAAAAAAAACAACAGATGAAACGGTCCCGATTTTTCCCACCAAAATTTGATTGGAGAGTACATCTGTACACATAGACTAGACTCTAATTGCCTCTGCTTGGCTTTCTTTGGCAGGTCTGACTGTACATGTATGAAAGTGACAGAAAAAAGGATTCCAAGTCCTGCTATTATGTTATCATGTTATACTTCTCTGAGTGGAAGGCATGAGTCATAAGTAGAGTTGGTAAATGGTTGTTTAATGGTCTGTGGAAAACACACTCTCCTGGTTACACCAAAATGTTTCATGTATTTGTAATCAAACCATTGACCTGTACAAAACATGAACATAATTGAGACTACATCATTATTAATATTATACAAACTAATAACAATGTAGATCTTTCAGTTTACCATTTTTGAGGAGGGCATAATTCAAGGCCTAGCATGTATTTTGCATCTTGCTAATAATAATACTGTATCAGTGTATGGTAAAAACTGTACATTTCATTGTAAATATGCTAGATTCTGTGCCAAATTGTCAGCATATGACAATGATTTAAGCTTTCAGTCATGGTTATTGACATGTAAATTTATCTTATCCCCCTGTTGAAAATTATATCTCATTTAGCACCGCTTTTATTCATACCTCATCTTTTGCCATTCTGTACCAAATCCATTTCAATCCCAGTCCTGTGGACAAACAACCAATTTATACATCACACACCCACGGTTCCAATCACGCTTTAAACATGTTTATATCCGCACGCTGAAGGAAGAAATGCGCACGAATCTCACAACAGGAAAATTAGAGACAACTGAAAACCGTCGCCGTGGCCTGAAATGGACAGATAAACAGGCCAGGAAGGAGGGTGCTTCCGTGTGTAATGTAGTCAGCTGGAGACTCCTGAGAGGGAAGGGACCCATCTGACCATATATGGGCATTTCTCAGTGTATGGAACAGGAGGCTCATTTGAATTACAAATGCACCACTGACTGCAGAGGCAGGGTTTCAGGACAGGGATGAATGAATGGAGCACACCTAAACAATAACTTTAACCCCTTATCATGGCATTTACACATACAAATTAAATGAGCTTTTACAAACATACAAACAAATCTGTTACAGGATCTTAGTATTTCATTGGTTTTTGGCTTGGGTTTACGGTAAACAATTATTCTTGCTGTCAAACATGCAAGGCTTGCATTCAGGCTGTTATGATTTTGTGACTGTTCATTTTGACAAAAGTTTATTGCCGATTGGATTGAACAAAGAATGAAAGCTATCTTATCAACAACTCAATTTGACATTGATACCCTACACCTTTGAAAAGGAGAGCTATAATTGGAATTTTAAGATCCATTCATGATATTTCAATGTAAATAGAAAAATGTGCATACACATAATATGTATATTCATTCATAAAACCAACAAAGTAGTGTCTATATTTACATCATATTGTTATATATTACCTAAATTTCTACCAATAATCTCAATGGGTCCATTCATTTTTTCATGTTTTTTTTTTCATATGTAGAATTTTACTAGTGTATTCTGCATTTCAAATTGAATACATTATTGTTGCTGTTTCTCTTTCGCATATTTCAGTTAAGCCGCTTGATTTTCAATCAATGAAATCTTACCTTTACACCCAGGGGCATGAACACACAGTAGATAACAGTTATCTAATAGCCCTTTACTGAAATACATGTACTTTGAAAGACTTTGAGACTTAAATTTTATACTGTATGCAATGAACATGAAAATGCCTATCAAAACTTGTATATTTATTCAAGGTATACACATGTTGCCACATATGCAATGAATGGCAAAAAGGCACAACTGAAAGCATTACCTACTTGTTCAGTGTTACCAAACTGTGGCGCCATTGTGTGCTTTGCGTCAACAATGGCAAGCAAACTCAAAGATAAAAGTAAGATATCATATGCTTTATTTCTAGTTGTAAAGCAGGAATATATCAGAATCTTAGAAGAAACTTCTGTCCATCATTTTAGAGACATGCAAATATCAGAATCTGATCATCAAAATTATCATGACGACTTGACGTATAAATTCTGATGTTTGTAATAACTGATGACTATTTGTTATGAGAATATATGTTATGTTCTTCCTAACTGAGTGTCCTATTTTCCTTTTCCTGTCTTCTTACTTCTGATATCCCTTACAAAACATCCCACCCTTAGTACAGTCATCCCAGAGTTCCTGTCCTTCTAGCCAGGAAGGAATGGCCAAACAGGAAACTTGGGGGACAGTGGACACTGGACACACAATACTTTACAATAATAGACAAAACCTTTTTAAGGAAAAGAATGTTTGGGGCATCAAAAGAGTTTGCCACGTAACCAAACATCATAATTGTAAGAACATGACACTTGGAGTTTTCAAACGTGTCAATCTACCCGTTGTTCAAGTTAACTATTGGGAGTGGTGGGGTCAAAGTTCAGTATGAGGGAATCTTGTGACAGGTTTTGGGGAGGGGCGGGTTATGAACATGTGAATCCTCTGCTTAACTTTATATATACTCCTGTGACAATCATAACTTATTGAGATCAGATGTCCCGTTTCAGGGTTTTCTGGTAATTCTGAACTAAATAAACTAATTAAGTCTAATGAACGCATGTGGAATGCAAAGTATTTGGAACCTTGTGGACTTATAAAGAGCGGGAAGGGTTTTATTGGCTCGCCTCGGCTATGACAGGGATCTATTCTAAACAGTCTGGCGGGCAGAAGCTGATATCTCAGGCCATATTAGTGTCTGTAGCCCACACTAGAACAAACAGTCAGGGTTACCGGCGGTGGGCCGGGGTGCTCGGGGGGAGGGGGTTCGGATATATTGACATGGTATAATAAATCACCACGTACGGCAGAATGAAAGAATGGCGGCCGCACAATGTAAAACGACGTACAAGCACGTAAAAAAAAGGACAGAGTGGATCGGTTTGTGATTTTTTACGTACCTTTTCGATCGGCAGGACTAAGAAGCAGCCGCCGCCCGCGGCCTCGGTGACTATGGCCAAGAATTTTGGGTTGACAGCGCAGAACGTGGAGTCCCAGGAGTTACGAGTGACACGAATCCCCTCGTAGTGCGAGTCTTTCCTCATCGCCGTGCCGAAGACATGGCGGAACTTGCTCGTGCGGAGACCTCGGAACGACATGGGGCCGTCTTCTGAAGCCAAGGACTGGAAGGAAAGTGTAGAAAGCGCGGTGAACTATCTACGGTACACTCCGCTGGACCGGCAGGTTGAAAAACGGGGTGGCGCTCTCTCATCGGACTGACGGAAGTAAGCCTGGCAGCTGCTACGTTACCGCAGATTCGAAGCCATCGCCCAACACTTTACATTCATAAGTCAAAATAAGAATATAAGATTATTACTATGAATCAATTTAAATCATTTAGCATTCAACCTAAAGGTATTAGATATTTCTGTAATTGTTAAACTATGCTAATATTATCATTAGTGCGAAGCATGCTACAAATAGGATAACATTGTTACAGCCGGTGCCCTTTGACCCATATCGTATTTCCCACATGGCGAAAATGGGGGAGGGTGGGGAGACGGACTCCGGTCAGGGTCGGCAAAATTTGGAGCCGATGGGGCAAGATTTCGCCCGACTAACGCAGCTCGTAATAGGGGAAAAGCGTTCCCATCAGCTGGTGCCTCCGGCGACGCCTTTCGGGGCTCAGCAAGCGGTGAGAACGCGCGAAGAGTTGCTGATCCAGAACACGATGGAAAGCTGCGGCTTCAAAACAGTTTTCGCGTGCGCCGCCGGTGAGTACTATAAATATCCCGTGTTTGAATGAAAATCGACCCCCAAAAACTTACCCTTCTTCTTGGGACACGTCTGGCTTTGGGTTTACTCCTTTTGTACTCGTTCTGCCCCTCGGAAAACCTTCTTTGGACCTCAGCAAGTCTTCTTTCAACTCGCGAAGGTGGCATGGGGTCGGCGTAAGACCTTGGCTCAACATTGTACTGTGACCGCGGCACGGGCGGCTCGACGTGATTAAATCCGTACGAACGTGATTCTCCGAAAACTTGGGACCGCTGTTCAATGAAGGGCTCGACGCCAGAAATCGTCCGTCTTCTCGGAGTGCCCGGCCGGGATCTGGGCGTGTTCGGCCGCGACCGAGGCGTCAGCGCCGCTGTCGGAGTGTTCGGCCGCGAGCGAGACGCGTACGGGAGCGTCGGCGTGTTGGGCCGAGAGCGCGACGGCGACTGGCTCGGTCGGAAGGTCCTCGGCGGCGGCGTTGGCGGACGGGGTCGCTCCGCTTCAGGCGGCTTCGTCACGTAATAATATCCATCCTCCCCTTCCATCACCACAATAGGTACCCCCTCCTGGTCGTCCACGTAGTAGTAATATTCCACAGGCTGTGCCGATGGCGTCTCGGGCGCGTAGACGTACTGGTCGGCCATTCTTGCCGGCCCCTCCCGTAAGTTATTCCACGGCCGCCCCGGAGCTGCGTACTCCGTTATGGCACTGCGGTGGCTATAAGGACGTAGCGCCATAGCTATGTCAGAATAAGTCAAGGGCAGCAACCCTAACACCAAAATAACAACATATCAAATGTTGCAGTGTTTTGTTTCCAAGCCACTGGTGACTACAAGAGCCCGGTCTGCTTTCTCCATCCCGTGTGATTTTTATGGAAGGCAAACTGCTAAAAATGGAAGCTGAAGAAATGCTTTTAATCTTTCGCTCTTAAGGCTGTTTATTACGTAGTTACGAAGCCACATCATCAGGCAGACTGTACTGTATAGGGCAAAGAATGTCAGGCCTGGCAGGACACATCGTTTTAATCACTGAACATCCATTTGGGGGGTTTATGATAAATAATAACCCAACAAAAACATCAACGCTTTTACCCTGTGAGAGAAAACTTGAACTAAATGTTTGCCACATCCAAGCAGCAGTGTTACAATAGCAGACAAACTTTTCGCACGATATGTCTTACTAACAAGAGGGCAATTACGTTTTGTATAATTCGACGACATCCCTACGATGATAGTGGTCCATTCCTACTGACAGTGAGAAGACACGTTGTCGAGTATCGGGTTACCCTGACACAATTCCTCTTGTCATGGAAACTTGTTATTGCAGCCTCCCATCAGTCCAGAGGCGTCATTATATATTGTCATCCTTAATGGAAAATGTGACAGAATAGCTGCTAAGATATGTATTGTTGCATCTTTTGCTTGTAGTTATGTCCATTTTTGTGAAAAATGTACAGACAGATATGGTTGTTCGTGATTCAGTCATCAAATATGTATGTAAACAGTACTACGTGACAGTTGACAAGGGAGGACCATGCCAGGCATTTATGTTTCTCTTATATTGCATCAGTCTTTCAGCACTGACTCCCCTTAAAAATGCTTCCACCAACTATGGATTACCTAAACCATCACATCAACATCGCAAGCATGTCTTTTGAATGGCTTATAATGAGTTTTAACTGATTAGTTGAAAAGTAATGCTGTGATTGACGGGTGTCTTATTGAGTTATTCATCTTAACTGTCATTCCAGCGAAGTTTAGAACTTTTCAAAAACTTAACACTTGATTTGATATTGATTAATGAACCATTCATTCATTGATATACATGTACATGGCCACATTTGATCATTAAAAGGTCATAACACATCAGTGAATTCCACTGTGACCTATATATCTACATGTTTTTGTGCATGAAAGTGAAAAAGGAAAGTGTTCTTAACCCAGTTTTGCTCAAATGCTATGTACAGTATGTACAGGTTCATTCATCACCATCACCACATTCACCTCTTTTCGGCAAGTTGAATGAACAGAGGACCATGGCATAACATCCCATCCTAAGGACTATGAGTATGACCCTTTCCAGAAGAGTACATGACAGATGAATTACATTACTTGCCAGGATTCAAACTCCCAACAAAGGTCACTAACCAATGGACCACCACACTACTTGCAGCAACAGCACTCCACCAGAGAGTGTGGTCTGTGTAATGCTAACTCCGCTATCCGGAGCTTGTAGCCTCCTCCCTGCGGATGGGCGCGGCAATGTAGGACGGGCCTAAGAAGCGCGATTAAATCAGGCTACAGAGAGTGGAGGTCTTGTGGAAGAATATCTTCAAATCCAGTGTTTTGTTTTTCGCAGGTTTCGTACTTGGAGGGGCTTTTGGTCTCTTCACCGCTGGTCTTGACCCTAACCTTGGCTTTGACGCGGCCAAACATGGCGCCGACTACCAGCCCTCGGCACGAGAGGTCCTCCGTGAGATGGCAACCCGAGGAAAGTCCTACGCCAAGAACTTTGCCGCCATTGGCGCCATGTTCGCTGGAACTGAATGTATTATTGAGTCTGTGAGTATTCATTCTATTGCTGAAGCAGTTTCTAAAGTCACATTCAAAGCCATTAGAGAACTTCAGAGGTGCACAATTAGTCTCCCAGATTACCAAAGTGGAGTAAAGTGAAGTGAGTAGTTTCATCAGTTTGAGTCACTGGATGACTTATTGGGTTTTTCTTTATTTTTCTTGATTTTTGCAGCCAATGTTTCAGTGACTGTCTATCACCTTCCAAGACAGTACTGACTGGCTCTACAGCAGATTGCAGCAACATTTTAGTTTGAATTGTGAAGAATGTGGTCCCAAATGTTCAGAGTGACAGCAAGCTGCAGTGTGAAGAAGAACCAGTCAGTATTGCCCTGAGGAAGGTGACAGCTTGTCGCCTAAACATCAGTTAAGGTGAAATCACTTACACTAGTACTTTGTATATAGTTGTGTACAGAACTTTGTTATCTAGTCTTTGTGACCTCTTGCATTCTTTCCTTTTCCCCCTCAGTACCGAGGAGTGAGTGACTGGAAGAATGGGACCATGAGTGGCTGTGTCGTTGGAGGGGCCATCGGGATGAGAGGTAAAAACTGCAACAGTACATACTGTATAAAGTAATGTACCTATCAGTGTTTTGCCATATAAAGAGTAAGAAAATAGTTGCCTGGTACCATCCTCCATGGTCCATCCAGCAAGCAAAAAGATTGAGATAGATGTTACAGACTAACACTGAAATGGTAGTAAGCTATAACAGGAGCAACTAAGTTGTTGATTCACTTCAACACTCAAGGTTTAAGATGATGTTATGCTTATCATTATGAATATGAGTCTTAACTCTACTCTTTGTTCCTATATTCCCAGCTGGAGTAAAACCAGGGATCCTAGGCTGTGCAGGTTTTGCAGCCTTTTCCTCAGCAATCGACTACTTCCTCAGATAGCGACCGCAATAGTTATGACTGAAGCTGTTCCATAACACCATGATCGCATTTTCACACTGCTCCTTTTGTGCAAAGTTGTTTTTGGTAATTGTATTAGAAAACGTTGTTGTTATGCAAATATTGTGACTAACATAAATGAAATTATATGTTTATGAAAAATTCATACATGTATATGTAAGAATGATTAAATGGTGTATACTCTCACCTATATTATAAGAGGAGTTGAGGACTTAAATATGGAAGCTATATGTAGTAGGAGGTAATGTGTTAGATGTTATTATATTGTTATGATGTTGGTGTCAATTCTGATAAGCTAATACTCAAAGATTGTGATGTTATGATTATGTCTATTTTATTTTCATTGAGTTTATAAGAAGAAAGTTGTTCAAACTTGCTGATAGCTTATCTAGGCAGGCTGGTATACATTATTTATGTGGTATATGCACTAAGGTATTGTTGCTACTATGTTGCCATTTGCAGCAATAAAAATGATTATGACTTTTGCCACTATTTCTTCTGTTTTGCCATAAACACCAGAGTTGTTTCCCTGACTTCAAAGTGAAAATGATTTTCTCTTGAAGTTTGGCTAATTGATAATTGGAGTGTAACTCATTAAGTCTATGGAATCTAATACAAAATGGCAGAAGAAAACAATGCCAGACACAATAAAGTTCAGAAGTGTAATTTTATTACCCAGAGGATGCAGCAACTGTTATGATAGATGTATGTAATAAGGATGCAGCAGCTGTTATAATACTATTATTAATAGGTGTATGTAATAGTCTTGCAATAGACTAGTTTGGATAATTGGGTTATTGAAAATGTATACTGACACAGTGGCAGTATAGGGAGGTATTGGCTGGTTGCAGTAGTCTTGGTCTCAGTCTCTACTATCTACAATAGATGAGAAGCAAACGTTCTCACCTATGTAAGATTTACAGTTCTGTGCCATAAAGAAATGAAGTTTTGAAAGTTATGGTAATGGCTTCACAATGTTGCTCGCATAAACTTAAGTAGTATAACCTGCCAGAAGAAGGCAGAAGTATATTGTTAAACTTTAAAAATGCCGTACTTCAGTCGTTTGTGTACTAGTATTTCTCTGAAATGTACAAATTATTTGATATGAATAAATAAATAAGTAGAACAGGAAAAATAATTAATTAGAAATAAATAATAAGAAAGATGCACAATGTGATTCCTATTCAGTCACAGACCAAATGAAGTAGACGATACCTGAAACATCTGACCGTTGCCAGAGTAACCGTAATCTAGCGTTCTAACATTTCACTACCTGAATGTCTAGTGTTCATCGTAGTGGCTTTAAAGATAATCATAACTATCAAGATGATTATTTAGAATATAAATGAGCAAATTAATTTCCTACTCCTTGAGTAACTTTTATATTGGGAGACACATTACCTAGATGAACTTTCATCGTTGTTGCTAAAGATAATCATAACTATTTAAGATGATTATAAAGTAAATAAATAAGTAATGCATTCGTTGTCCCAGCAAACTTGAACTATGGATAATGAATATGTATAGCAGAATTACGACATGCACTCTTTTGTTTGTTCCTCATTCTGACGTTGGCATAACCTACAGCTAACAGTAAAATTGAATATGAATACTACTGGCGAAATTCGTTAAACGTTTCTTGTATAACTACACATAAATTGTGTTGTATGTGTCTTTGTTGCTTAACGGAGAAAATGAGCGACAAGCTCCTCTGTTTCGGTTAACACGATATTGACAACTCCAGTACAAACGAGACGGGAGACGTTACAGACTTCCAGGCACCTTTGACCCATTTCCGGAGTCACGTGATTGTGCGTTACGGTCACGTGACACGGGTAGTGGGCCATTCATCTTAGAGAGGGCCGGTCAATGTCGTTGATTTTACGAATATGATTTCCAATACGTAATAACTACAGAGCCAATAGCATGAAAAACCTATTCAGGCGTTTCTTGGTCTGAAGCAGATGTCGTATCTGTCTGGAGCCATGACGACCCCGTACCTCCCCTGCAGACTGGGCGGGGAAACCCCGTCAGGCAGCTCCAGCCGGAAGTCCCTGAGGATCCGTGCTGTGAAGAGGAACAGCTCGGCCTTGGCCATGGATTCCCCCAGACAGCCGCGACAGCCGGCCAGGAACGGCAGGAAGCTGCCGCCGCGAAGGAGCTGGCCCGTCTTCGCGTCAAGGAAACGGTCTAAGGAGAAAGGCCGAGAACATCAGTCGCGGTTTCATAGATAATTATCAAAAGGCAGATTTGGGTAATAATTATATTCTCTGCTAAAAGAAAACGTACTTAAACATAAGGAAACGTAGGTTAACTCTTTTTTTTCATCCAAGAGACACTTGGCGTTGCAGCAAAGACCACGGCTTGTCATGAACGTTTTTGCATACTTGGTTTTGAATCGTGCGAAGCATACTGGGTTTTGAATCATGTGATACAAACTTGATCGCAACAGATAATCAAAACATCGTTCTCAGGAAGTAGAGAAGGCAAATACATGCTTTTTGTACCTAAAATAAGACAGTGTTTGTCGATATCCAACTATGCATGTGATCAATGGAGTTTCGTTACGACCACAAAATGTAAAGACGATCTCTGTATCTCTTCTGGAACCGTCATATAATGTTGATAAAGAATCTAAATTACTATCGTCTTGTGCTATACCTGGGTTGAATGTAGCTGGATCTGTCCAGTGCCGCTCGTCATGGTGAATGGCCCACAGGTTAAACATCACACGGGTTCCCTGGGGAACGTCGAAGTCTCCAACCCTGGAGAAAAGGGCGATACAGAAAATAAGTTTTCGGAAAATAAAAGAGAGAATATCATAGCTGTCAATGATTATAGTTTTTGGACGAAGACAAAATTCGTTCAGCGGCGAAACAGCCTCCACAGTAGTCTCTTGACAAGTAGCTTTTTTCTGCTAGGTATGAACGGCGTTCTGGCAGCTGCAGTTCTCATGAATGCTGCAGCTAACAGGGAACTGATCGAGTGGTAAAAAAAGCGTAATCGCAAGAAAATGTCAACTTGGCAGGGGATGGTAACGGAAGTCTGGTGGTAAATCCGATGAAAGTTTTAGCAAAACCTGTCAAGAGTACGATATTTTAGATATAAGCGTAAGTCCTTACGATGAGTCCCTGATAGCGACATGCGGAATGGCGAGAGGCGCCACAGGTCTCATCCGGAGCACCTCTCTGATGGTGGCCTCCAGGTACGGCAGCCGCTCCCTGTCAGACAGACGCACCGGGTCGTTCGCGCACAGGACCTGCTGCATCTCCGCCTGGATTCGCTTCTGGACCTGAAGGAAAATATAAAACGAAAAATAAAAAAGATAAATTTTTGAATATTTGTAAAAGTGGCGGCGATAAAATAAATGAAGTACAACTTGAGTCCGCCGTCCCTTTGTCTTCATTCCTTTATTTTGTATTATTTCATGTACTTTTCGAAAAAAAGGATAAAACGAAATAAATGGCTACAATATTATACGATATTGACTGTCGACGTTGGAAGGAAATTGCGATCTCGTAAGTCAATATTGCCAATCCATGGTAACTGACATATACTTGTAGGAACTTCAGTGCCGTCTGTTAATTACTTTAATGCAAAATTGATTATGATATGATTGCGATGAAACACTGAGTCTAGCTACAACGTGAGTCCACTGAAGAATCTATAACACACTTATCGATAAAAGCAGGGTTTCAACTTGATGTGTGACAGCTCAAATAGACTAATTCCTTATGTTGTTTGTGTTCTGCATAATGTACAACACTGCGTACAGAACTGATGTGTTACGAATTGAGGCGCCTTACTGTTTCTACGATACAAAAACTTTAACAAAAGAAATACATACCCCCGGATGATGCAGTACGGCGGCTTACTGTTTGTGCGATATAAAAAGTTTTCTACACGAAATACATACCTCCGGATGATGCAGTAGGAACGCCAGGATCCATCGCAGGGTGGTGGTAGACGTCTCCATCCCCCCGCCGAACACGTCGTTAACAGTAGTGAGGATGTGTTCATCGCTCAGGTACCGCTGCGCCTTCCGTCCTCCCTCAGCAGCCGCCTCGGCCTGGGCCTTCAGGAGGGCGTCCACCAGGTCACGGGGCTGACCGTCCTTAAAGGAACCCTAAAGAAACCATACAAACAATGAAAAATGCTATGATCAATAAAATACTTAGCTACCTATATTTATGATATAGTTATACGATATCCAGTAATCCCATAACCGAACATCACCAACAAAAACACAAAAGAGAGAACGACACAAAGTCACATAAACGACGAATTGTATGAAATGGTTGTATGCATAATTTTTATCTGTAGAAGCTCGCATAATCTGTAGTTCAATGTTCACTGTATGTGTCCGCAAAAGTTTTACCGATCAGATTTCAGTTTTCAAACTTCAATGGTAAAAAAAATGATTATGAGTTTGAAGAAAATATTTACCCTGTGCTCTTCGATGTTATTGTTGAGGACATTGTCTCTGGTCTTCAGGCATTGCTTCATCTTCGTCACCGTGGAGTTGGGCAGTTTCTGTAGTTACATAAGGAAAGGCATTAATGATTAATCAATAAAACGCGCAACTGTCCCATATATACAGCAACTATAATCTAGTAATTTGTTGTCAGTTATTTTGCTGAAGGAAAGTGGAATGCCAAAGACGACTGCCCTGTTAAAAAAAGTTGAACATTTTTCTATTGGGTGATGCACTGAAGGTTCTGTTTGGACACTTGTACGGGTTGTATCGCTTTCCAAACAGAATTTGTTTCAAATTATATTTTGCGTAAACCTGTCTTTCGACTAGTGACTAATGCGAATACACTAGTGGGACAAGTTGCAACTTGCTTTAAGCCGTAAGAGGGCGCCGTGAAACCACAACTCACCGCCAGCCACGGAAACACGTCGATGAGGGCGTCCTTGCCCACCGTGTCCACCAGCCCCTCGTTGTACCCGATGATCGTCCTGAACTCGTCATCCTCCGGTTCAAACCGCTTCCCGAAGCAGATGGAGCTGATGACGTTTCCCACGACCGTGTTCAGGGGGAGGTAAGGGTCGAGGGGGGCTCCCGAGGAGGTTTTGAGATACCCGCATAACCAGTCGGCCTCCGTGGTTATCTTATCTTCCAGTTGGAACATTCCTTGCCCAAACATCTGAAGATGTAAGGAAAGGGGCTGCAATCACTCTAGGACTCGTTATCAATGATGTAGTGTATCTCAAGCGTGATAGGATATCTCAGAGTACGTACTATTAGATATAATTAATAAGTTACCACCATCAACTGTCACTGTCATGCTATGGTTGTACCGCGACGTCATTTTTTTTTCAAAATCAACATCTGAGATGCTATTGGCCCATTGCCAACTCTTCTTTATCATACACATAGGGATGGGGATGTCACTTGAGAATACAGCTAGTACAGAGGCAAACAAGAAGTAGACAAAGTCTCTACACGTGTCTTTTGAAGTGAATGTCAAAAAGATCAATAGGCGAACTTATTTACCAGAGGAATCAGCAAGCCAAGCGTTGGGTCTAACTTGGTGAACTGCAAAATGCGCACCCTAGCTCTGTGACTTAACTGTCTTTGTATTGCATCTTCCAATAGAACATTATTCGGGAGGAGCCTAAAACTTACCTTGAGCGAGTTGTGCGTGAGTTTCTTGTGGATCCTCCAGCCCCTGCCGTAGTCTGCGAAGGCGATGCCCATGCCACTGTTGGACAGCAGGTCGGTGGTGGGGAGGTGGGCTCGCCCCGCAAAGTCGTCACCGTTCTTCACCAGGGCCTCCTTAGCAAGGTCAATGTCGTTGATGACGACAACCGGTTCCCGTCCAAACCTCACCTACGGAAAACGCATTGCGTTCATTGTAGAGCTCATGTATGTTGGAGGATATAGCCAATGCACATAATAAGCTAGCGTCAAACAAACTTTGCGATAATAATTGTATACATATAAAACTTCGAATATTTTTCATGTTGGTTGAATACAGTTGGATTTGAGATGAAATGTAAGAAATATGACTTTGTATAACGCCATATCACTTGACATTTATCTTATATTTTCTGAGATATATCTATGAGGGTTTTTTCAATGATAGAATCCAGGACTTGTATTTTACGTAGATCATAATTAGTCTTCGGTAATTCTTAAATGGCTGACAGTACTTCATAAAGCCTACCTGAAACACGGTACCGAATGTCTCCGCCATCTCCGTCAGGCGTATGTGGGGGTCGGCGCCGACCATGTCCAGCAGATTCCCGATGAGCGGCAGGGGCCGAGGGCCGGGGGGTGCGAACTGTGTCCGCTTCTTCTCAGCAAACATCAGCCAACATAGCAAGAAAACTACAGCTCCAAGCAGCGCGTACTCTGCAAACTGAATGTTAGATAGCACTGACTGTACCAGCAGCATGTTTGGCGGTCTAGGATGTCAGTAGAGACACTTGGAAGAATGAAGTTAGATGCTGGGGATCCTTCTTCTGCAGAACCAGCTGCAGGTTTAACTTATTTGGAGACATAATTGTAGTTTTATAGGTAGTTGTGTCTGAAAGTCTTCCTGAGTGATCGTCTAGGTTGAAGACATTTGTTACAATATTGTAGACATTTCGGTTTCTTGTACGGCCGTAGACATGTCTGAGAAGGGCTCGAAGGTTGGATTACAGTCCTGCACGTCATCGTATTTTGTCTGTAGTAATAAAATCCCTGTTTGTTGTATATAGTTGTAGGCTTGTCTGAAAAAGGGAGGTTGAACAGATGTTTTGCAAACGTCATGGTTACATCCAGACAGTCTGTGAGCATAGACAATCCTCGAGCAGTTCATCTTTTCTTTAATAAGAGATGGTGATACCTGTTGTAAAGAAGGTCTTTTCGTCATAATTTCCGACCAATGTCGTGAGGACATTGTCATTTCTGAATGTAGTAGAAACACTAGAAAGGCCGACATTTGCTTGAGAGCAAATACAGCATATTTCAGCCATCTCCCTCATGCAACAATAGGTCTTGAGGTCGTTGACCCCTTTGGCCATTGGAAAATGACCCCAAAAATTCCCAATTATATCATTTTAAAGTGTTCCATGCCAAAAATTACACATGAGTCATTTGGATAAATATCTAGAGCACACTTTTACCAAAGTTCGGGTCATTTGGTTGTAAAACGAGGGAATAGGAGCCAAAAATGTCCAATTTTTGTCGAAAAATGGCCATAAAATCGCAATATTAAGCATTATGTTGTACTGTATTGAAAAACTGTTATTGAATTCATGTGCACATAATTGAAGGGCACGTTTATACCAAATTTCAGGTCATTCGGTTGTAAAACGAGGGTACAGGAGGCAAAAATGTGCTTTTTTTGTAAAAAAATGGCCAAAAATCGCAAAATTAAGCATTTTGTTGTACCGTATGCCACAACTGTTCTGATATCTGGGTGGGCATATGATCAGGGCACCTCTGTACCAAATTTCATGTCATTCGGCTGTAATACCAGGGTACAGGAGCCCAAAATATACATAAAAATTGACAAAAACCTCAATAAAATCATTTTTAAGGCAGATATGAAAAAAATGAAAAAAACACCTAAGGGTATTAGCTTACTCTACCTTTGTGCCAAATTTCAAGTCAATCGGTTCAAAAACGGCGGAGTTGATTCGAATTGAAGATTTGACAGGAGAAAGAAAGAAAGAAAGAAACATTACGAATATAATATATTTCACCATACCTATGGTATGGCTGAAATATAATAACGTCAGACCGAAACCAATGACGTAATACTCTGACGATATATTGAATGATATCATTCAATGTCATCAAGACTAAACAAAATTTGAAGAGGTTTCGATTTTCATGACCTACATATGTAATGAGCTTTTTTAATTCTAGGGACGTGCGTCTCGTGTAATAAAACGTGTAATTTTGCACGCACTGTCTGGGAGTTACGGCTTGGAAGGTAAGTCATCTAGGTAAATGACATATGGCCCAAAATACAACAAACAACTGGTTGGTCTCTTACAAAGTCAGATTTTCCGGACAGAGCAGTTTTCACAGCTTGTTTTCATCGTCTTTCATCTTTTTCACATAACTTATACTGATGCCGCCACTTGTATTGGCGGCTGTACTTGAACATTTATGAGCAGAAAATGAAAATCAAGTATATGCAAATTCATTAATGATGAAAGTTGGACGTTTTGATGTATTTCTCTAAAGAAAGACGGTGGATGTCATCTTTCAGAAACCTAAACCTTTACCTAGTGTTTGATGTAATTTAAAGACCTTGTGTGGTGAGATACGTGAAGACCACACACACATGGGGAGGACAGTTTGGCATTGTGCCAGACGGTAGCTGCGAACAAGAACGTTCTTACATTCCAGTAACATTTTTCTGTTTTGCCCTCAACGTCAGCAATGACGTAATACGCTTGCGTCACGATATCATTTGATCAAGACTGTCTAATTCTTTGACGTAAGCTGTGACCCTTTAGCTCGTCATCAATGACTTAGTTTTAGGAAAACTTCAATTTTCCCGCCCATTTATTTTTTTATGTATCTACTCTAAGAGGTCAAAATCTTTATAACGCATATTCTATTTGAATAATACATGAAGCTGGCAATCTTTAATTTCTAGACTGAGGTGGGGGCGAGGCAAAGGTGGGGCCACTTAAAATGATCTTCTGCCGAGAAAATGTTGGTATCAAATCTTCACGGTAGGTTGTAATTGGCTTCAATATTCGCTTCTATGGGTACATGTAAGTATAGTTTGTCTTCTTACAATGCCTTCAACATGGTGAACTGCTAAGTGTCCAAGGTTGCCAGATCCTTGCTAACGGCATCCATCCAAGAGTTAGATTCACCATAGACTTAAATCCGTACACCATAGACTTAAATCTGTACACCATAGACTTAAATCCGCACACCATAGACTTAAATCCGTGCATAGAACTGCCATAAGGCCATGTCAAGTACAGTTTGTGGTTGACGTGGATGACTCCAAATTTGATGCGATATGCAAAGAAAATGGATAAAAAACTTGGACACGCTGACTAGTCATGCCTACATGTATCTTACTATCACTTCTACAAGAACAGTCAAGGCTACCATGCGACATTTTTGTTCATTTTGGTAGCACTACATTTTCGTGACATTGACAATCTCCGGCTGGAAAAATAGTTTTTTTTTCAAAATCAGACGACATTTAATGAGCTGATGCTATCCATGAGATGTACACGTTGTAGCCTTGTGGGGGATGACGTCTGGTCACCCCGACAACAATTTCTTATAGATCATTTGATTCTTCGTCCAGTGAATTCCCTTGACATGCATGGGTGTAATGCTTGAGTGAGTTTTGTCAGCAGTCACAAAGGCCTCATCAGAGTATCTGTACAATGGCCATGTTACTCTACTCAGCCCTGACATTTATCTTCGAATTCCAACTTTATCTTCAAGGTCGTATGGTTGTGGCTGTGTCAATCTTCAGCGGTATATCTGGTACGTGGATTCGAAGAGAAACATATGTATTGCAGTGATCTTAGGTCCGGGAAGTCTAAACGGATATTGACACCAGTGTCAGTGTGATTTCTAGATATGTGATTTTGGCCAACTAATACTTGGAAGGTTATTTTTCAACAGGAATTCACCTTCCTGATATTTTCACTGTGACGCGGATGTGTATTCTTGAAACTCGTTACAAATATAAGGTTACAGGTGTTGGTATCTATCTTTCGTGTGTTTTGAGTCAACCGATTTTCATATTGTTGTTTCTGACAAACTATCCAAACTTGCATGTACTTTATATGTACTATACTTGATACTTGGGACGTGGAGGAGCCTTCAAATTCTGCCACA
Source organism: Branchiostoma floridae (assembly GCF_000003815.2). NCBI lineage: Eukaryota > Metazoa > Chordata > Leptocardii > Amphioxiformes > Branchiostomatidae > Branchiostoma > Branchiostoma floridae. Next base: position 19,052,734 of record NC_049989.1, on the reverse strand, counting down.
AGACTACACATTGGTGAATGAATTTTTATCAAGGTTATAATAAATCCTGTACCTATAGATTGACACAGTTGACCCGGAAAACAAGACGAAGAGACATCACAGATTGAAATTTGATGTCATTTATTAAACCGGGCATATTTATCAACAGAGGAGGTTCATCATGAACAATTGGTATGAACAATTATAAATAAATTAGGATAAATATGAATAAACAAATAGATACATGTATGTACGTAAGTTTTTACAAAGTGCAACCTATATTCAGCATTCAGTAACAAAACGCATGATTTAGGCATCCACCACAAACTTGACTCTACACAAGATTTAAAGACTTCATTTGGCATTTGACCTATATTTACAGAATGTTATCAACTCAAAATGCGGGCTTTGACAAAGTCACTGCGATGACACCATATATTGACCCATTGTCATTGTCCTCAAATATATTAGTCTAGAATTATTTATATGTCAACACACTCTTAAATAAATACGTATACCATTATTGATTTCTAACATTGATTGGTTCGGTCGCTGCATAGTCGTTACATATATACAAGGCTGCCCAGCAAAGGTAAAGCAAAAAGAGAATACATGGTACGAGGGTCCTTCAAAAAGCATTGATTTGATAACAACCTCATTTTTTTTCAGATGAGATAAAATTATGAAATTTGGCACAAAGGTATAGGGCACAAAGGGATATATCTTCTTGAGAGGCTAAATTTGTTGTTCAGATTTTTATGAGCGGCTGAGTTGATGAAAAAATGAGCTTGTTATCATACCAATGGTATGACGTTTTGGAGTGCCCTCGTATTATTCTGTACATTGAGATGTACGATTTAACATCTATTTATAGTTGTTCTTCTCTGGGTCTGAAGCAGATGTCGTATCTGTCCGGAGCCATGACGACCCCGTACCGCCCCTGCAGACTGGGTGGGGAAACCCCGTCAGGCAGCTCCAGCCGGAAGTCCCTGAGGATCCGTGCTGTGAAGAGGAACAGCTCGGCCTTGGCCATGGACTCCCCCAGACAGCCGCGACAGCCGGCCAGGAACGGCAGGAAGCTGCCGCCGCGAAGGAGCTGGCCCGTCTTCGCGTCGAGGAATCGGTCTAGAGATAGCAAAATTAGAACAAGAGGAGAATACGTCAACATAAAAGCTTCATCATGAATGCCATTTTGTCATTGCCATAAATAGCAACCAGGTAAATGATTTGAACACCTTATGATGAAAACTCTTTTTATGTGCCAATTGAATGACGGAAGCTACTTTTCTATGTATGAATTGTATCATATGCGGCGGCTTCTTGTTGTCAATTCGCAACAATTTGAGGAGTATTAGGGAGCGGTTAACTGAAGTTGAAAAGATCAAGTATTCCACATACAGTGTTATTGCATCAGGACATTTTATACTTGTCTGAAGGGGTTTTGTTACAAGGGTTTCACTAGTTTGTTGCAGATTATGTATCGTCAATTGCTCATGAAATGTCACACATATATGTAATAAATACTAGTATCATTTGAAATTGCGACAATCAACGATCACGAGCACAAAGAGACAATCATCATGTTGTCTGCTAATTTACCATTAGTCAAATCCATAAAAACCATGTTTCTCACCAGGGTTGAATGTAGCCGGATCTGTCCAGTGGCGCTCGTCATGGTGAATGGCCCACAGGTTGAACATCACACGGGTTCCCTGGGGAACGTCGAAGTCCCCAACCCTGGAGAAAAGGTCACAATATGGATAGTTGTTTAAAGAACAAGAAACAATTATATTTCTAGACATCTTATCACATCATACTGTTGATACTATACGTCTCGCGTCTTGGCATGTATAGTTCTCTTGTCCGTAAGAGCTAATGTTGTCACATTGTCATTAACTTTTTCATAATAGACTTTGAAGTTGATTAAGCAAGTGGTTAAACCGTGCCCGCAACATTTAAATCTTAGTCTCACATCCAGATAAAAAGACTCGAATATTGTTGCAGGAACGTTGGATTATAATGCCTGGTAATTAACATCAGACATGATCAAATTGATCAAATAGCATTGGCTTTGGGGCACAAATCATTTAAAGTGCCCCTTCATTCGATAAGCTAGAGCAAAGCGTTTTAAGAGGTCGAATGACCTAGACTCGATCTACTTACGACGTATCCCTGATAGTGACATGCGGAATGGCGAGAGGCGCCACAGGTCTCATCCGGAGCACCTCTCTGATGGTGGCCTCCAGGTACGGCAGCCGCTCCCTGTCAGACAGACGGACCGGGTCGTTCGCGCACAGGACCTGCTGCATCTCCGCCTGGATCCTGTCCTGAACCTGGGAGAAAGCAGAGGTGTGGCTGTTTGTTTGTTTGTTTGTTTGTTTGTATTGCATACCCGGAAAACCGTCTTGTGGCGAAACACAGCGGGATGCACTGATTTGCTCGACGGAACTCTGAGAAAGCTGTCAGTGCGAAATTGTTACTAGGAGAAGACTACATTTCAAGGATTAGGTATAGGGGATGGACAACATCAACAGCAAGAGTCGCTAGGTACACCAAATGGAACCCACAAAGACAACTCGTCAGATATTACCATGGATATTGAAAATCCATCAGCTGTTGCATGTATACTAAGTGTTGCCTCCTGCCTTTTCACTCGTCAATGGGTTGCAAATATGTCTTTGCTCTTACGAGACATGATTGTACTGTTGTCGATAATATTTTGTTGTTATGCATGTAGCCTCGTAGTACTACTGTCTAGATAACTAGTAGTTGTTATTGCTTGCCATTCATAGTACCTGATGCGATTGTTCATCAATAAAGTTCAGCATCCATTCATATCTAACGCGTTGCTTTGGTGCTTAAGTTCTCCTTACCTCGGGGTAGTGCACAAGGAACAGCAGGATCCACCTCAGGGTGGTGGTGGCCGTCTCCATCCCTCCCCCGAACACGTCGTTGACAGTGATGAGGATGTGCTGGTCGCTCAGATGGCGGAGGGCCCTGTGTCCGCTCGCCATCACCGCCTCGGCCTGGGCCTTCAGCAGCGTGTCAATCAAATCACGGATCTTCCCGTCCTGGTAGGTCGCCTGGTAACGGTATAATGACGTCAACAATTAGAACACCTGTCACTTGTGTTTTAAAGCCTGAACTGGTTCTACGCTTACATGTCTACAATGAGATGGTTAACCATATGATAAATGTTACCAGTCACGTACATAACCTTTTCAGGACAAGGTAGCAAGTCAGTGATGTTTCGACCACCATGCCGGCCTTCTTCAATAACAATGATCCACTGCACCTGTGGCCACGTGACCGTATTGTAACCAACAGTTTTTCAATAGTGTCTTGAAGCTTCCTACAGGCTTTAACGTTATAAACCAGAACATGCTTATCATAACATGGGGCATTGGCGAGAAATGATTCTTTCAAGAATGCAAAAAGAAAAGAAAATACCTACCCGATGTTCCTCGATATTCTTAGACAGCACTTTATTCCTCAGCTCAAGGCACTCCTTCATTTTCCTCACGGTGGCGTTAGGAAGTTTCTAGAAGAAAATAAGCACATACTATTAGGACTTAAACACGTATAGGCATTGTAATTTAAATTTCTAGTAATCAAGAAAAGAGCATTACCACTGATAGCTATAGCATTTGCGTAGCGACCAATGAGCCTACAACTGTGGCAGCCTGGCTGGTATTAGAATCATTGGCAAAGAGCAATACCGTATGGATGAGATACTTACCGCCAACAGGGGGAACACGTCAATGAGGCCGTCCTTGCCGACCGTATCTACGAGACCTTCGTTGTAGCGCACGATGGTTCTGAACTCCGGGTCCTCCGGGTGGTACCGCTTCCCCAGGCAGAGACTACTGATGATGTTCCCGATGACGACGTTCAGCCCCAGGTACGGGTCGAGAGGTCGGCCGGCGGAGGCGGCGATGTGGGAGCACAGCCAGTCGGCTTCCTCCGAGATCCGGCTCTCAAGCTGCTGCATGCCGTTCCCAAACATCTACGCAGCGAGAAGGTATAGAAATTTGTCAGAAAGTTAACAGTAGAACGTGCGTTGCAACAATAGCCGTTAAATAAGTTGAGGTTACAACTGTTTTTACGTGTGGGAGCACAGCCAGTCGGCTTCCTCTGAGATCCGGCTCTCAAGCTGCTGCATGCCGTTCCCAAACATCTAAGAAGCGAGAAGTGACGGAGTTTGTCAGAAAGATAACAGGAGAACGTGAAGGCAATGGTGGTTAGATAAGAGGACAAAGGTGACAATCTTTTTTTTAGATCGCTGAACAAAGATTAATCAAAGAACTGGATATTGCAGCAAAGCATTATCTCTTTTAATAGTAAACAGTAAACAGTAAAAATGAACTGGTAGTGATTTTGGATGGATCTCGCGATCGGATAGAGCATAAAAAATGAATATGAATGTCCGATCCTTTTTTTCCGTTATTCTTTCTTTCTCTTTCTTTATTCATTAAAATCAACCTTACAGAGATTTATTCTTAGCAGAAGCACCTCTGAATGCCGCTGATCTTACAATGTGACTCAGTGTAAATTCTTACAACGACTAGACAACATGCACAGTACGCATGACATACACAGTACATAGACAATTAAAAACACTTAGGCACCAGTCATTGATTTGTTGTACAGTCTGATTGTATAGTGTAGGAATGAGTTGCGCAGTCTGGAGGTCCTATTGGTCATTGGACCTGGTGGACATACCGATGTATGTACAAACCGGTGCTAGGCAATTGTCTCAACTTCTGTAAGTGCTTGAATGCCACGTGATAAAATTTATATACATGGCATGTTATTGGCTTGAAGTATCAACTGATAACGCTCCTGTGATCCGAGATATCTATTTCGTAGACTCGTTGCTCATTTCACCTTGAGCGAGTTGTGCGTGAGTTTCTTGTGGATCCTCCAGCCTCTGCCGTAGTCTGCGAAGGCGATGCCCATGCCGCTGTTGGACAGCAGGTCGGTGGTGGGGAGGTGGGCTCGCCCCGCAAAGTCGTCACCGTTCTTCACCAGGGCCTCCTTAGCAAGGTCAATGTCGTTGATGACGATTACTTTCTCCATACCGATCCACACCTGAAGATAAAGGCAAATATTTGAGATAATCTATCAACAGATCACGCATGCATACTTGTTATGATAGCTGTCAGTTTTGCATTGGGACTTCAACTAGGTAAATGTCGCCAATGCTCTTCAAACGATTGCAGCCCAAAGCAATGATACCCCTGCACCTTGGATTTGTCTGGCTGCATGCTTGTTTCTCGTTATTTGTGAAGAGACATTCAGCGCAAGGATACATTTTCATTGCCCCGTGACAGTTTCTCAACCCATGTAGTATTACAACTATATTTGGCAATGTTTTACTACTATATTGTTTTTATTATTATATGAATGAAGCACGAAGACTGCTTTGACGATCTTTGAAGACATCATAGAATGAAGCAAACAAGTGGTTTAAAAGCTAACTTCACATACACGTAGGATATCGTACATAATGGCAACTGCAACGATATGATAAAGTGCATGCTATATTTACATGATTGACGTCATGACATGGACCTTCGCCATCCTAATGTGCGAATCACCCCAAAAAAACACCAACCACCCACCCACCGTGTTCAGTAGGTTCGAATTCCCGATGGCTGTTGTTTTCGTAAATCGTTAACAGTTGATATTGCTATGAGTATACGATACCCTACACAATGACAAATACAACCTTGGTAATGTTTTACATACCTGATAGAAGTCTCCAAACTTCTTTGCCATATGAGTCATCCTGATGTGAGGGTCATGCAGCCCCCAGCATGTTCAGAAGGTTCCCGATAACTGTTGTTTTCGTAAATCGTAAACAGTGGACATAACTATATATGATACCAAACATAATGGCAAAGTTAACCATTGTTTTATTTACCTGATAGACGTCTCCAAATTTCTTTGCCATCTGAGTCATCCTGATATGCGGATCGGCCCCCACCATGTTCAGCAGGTTCCCGATAATCGGCAAAGGTGTCGGGCCGGGCGGCAGGACCAGGTCGCGCCTCTCCCCTGCATACACCAGCCCGTACAGCAATGCAAACAGGGCAACCACCCACACAACATCGGACACACACAGGGCGGGGTACAGCTGTAGTAGACTCATCTTCAGCACTGGGTGTCCTCGTTAAGAGTTAAATGTAGTATACAGCTATCGTAGCAGTGTAAACGAAGTCTCTGCGTGGAAGTAAAACGGAACCAGCCGTTCACTTTGACTATAGTGTCCCTGTCTCCCTGTATTTATATCGACCCAGAGTTCGCGTATCTGTATCCCATGGCTGATCATGGGAGAATCTCTCCGAATGACGTCAGAAATCTCACACAGTCACGAACGGGTCTTGAAAGTGACCTTCGTTGGCATGCAGAAGATTACTTGGAATTTTCAGCCAACTGATTTGAAAGAGCCGCCAAGAATGCAATGTTTTATGTAGCTTCTTGTTTCCACGTACCTTCGTCACACTTCTTGAACGGAGTGTAGATAAAAGAAAAGCAGTTTGTCATTTTGCCAGTACGTTTAGTATTTGACCGACTTTCATCAGTTAACATAACAGTAGTCTAATTTTTAATGCTCATAGCTATCTATGTGATTGATCAGAGGTATGCTGCTGAGTTTGTATATTTCTGTGATAAGTTCTGGCTTCTTTTAAACGCATCATTGTCATTGAGGTACAGTACCAACGAAAAACGATAGGCTGTTTTATACCGATATGATGGTGAGGAGAATGTCACTGTCAAAATTTAAAGACGATGACGTTGCTGAGACGATACAATATCAACGTACCGCCCTGTTTCTTTCCCCCTGTCTGTCTCTCCCTTTCTCTATCTGTCGCTCTTACTCTCTCGCAATTCACTATTATCAACACGCTGATAACCAATTGCTATTGCTCACCGATTGGAAGTAGGTCACATTGATAAAAGAAGGTTAGTTTTACTGTGAAACCTTTAGCTCATCGCCGAGTTTATCTTCCAAAGCTCCGAAACGAAATGAAATATCATATACATATAGATATACATATACATGTACATGTATATGTATACACACACATATACATATACGTGTACATGTACATGTACATTTGCATATACAAGCGCAAAGCATTTTGATACGGTCCCACTAATACGAAATGCTGGCGTAAATATGGACCAATGAATGAAGAATACAAAAAGTTTGTTTTCCATCTCCATTTGTACTCATTCCCAATTGCATTGAAAAAAATACCTATTACCCATGCCAAATCCCTTCGCGAGACGACAGTACTTATGAGATCGCCCACAGCTAAAAATAGCACTCTTGGAAGGCGGCTTGTTGCAACCGGCGGCGCACCTGATTGGCCCGCGCTACGCTGATGGCGGTTCGTTCACATCCGGGATACAATTATGCATAGTACGACTGAAGAAAATAGAAATATTAAAAAAGGAAGACCGGTGCTCCGGGACGCAGTCGTATCGTGACGTGCGCGCTTCAGCAGGTGGTTTGTCGCATCCGACTATACGTTCTACATATATGGAGGTTTGGTCACCTGAAGCCCGTTTTACGCGCACATAAGACGGTGTGGCAGACAATGTGAGAAGATCGCATTTGCCGAAGAAGACAGCAGACTGGTGTTAAGGAGGTTCAGGCAACCTTGCTTCGATCTACAACATCAACAACAACAACGGTGAGTCTATGATATATTTTTTATTGCAAATTCATGCCCATGGGGCTAATTGCAAGAGAAGAAAGACTAAATACATGAAATGAATGAATGTGGTCTGAGTACATGTAGATAAACTATATTCTAACATACAAATATTAGGTGGGTGAATGTACATACGATACAGAATAGGGTACTAAGTCTACGTAACTACGTAGGGTACTAAGTCTACGTAACTACGCCTAGGCCTGTGCTACTTAATATCTCACTGCTACTGACTAGCTCAAAGTGGCTGGTCAGTCAGTCAGGCTAAGAGCGAGATTTCGTTAGGCTTATCTTGACCATAAGAAATTAGAATTTCAAAAAGTAGGCATTTGGAATATTAACTAGAAATCTATCAAGCTAATGTACACTATGTTTCAAGTGTGAACAGTCAAGTTAAAAGTAAATGTGAAAAATGAACGAAAAGTGTACCTTAATGTTGTTTATAAATCCATGTAGGGTAACGGAAAGTGACAGAAAAATAACCAGTACATGTCGTTGTCTTTTGCGTGCTTTTTAATTGACTATATTTGAATTCAAAGCAATGTGTGCGTCTGTCACATGGACATGACTACGTACGTCAGCTTTGACGGCGGCGCGTGCTTGACAAAAACCTTGTCAGCAGAAAAGGTCAACTTGTTTTGCAAAATGAATCACAAAACAAGTGCAGTACTCGTGAAATGCAAAGGCCGAGGCGTTACAAAAATATTAACAGTCATTAAACAAACATTAACACGATATAACGTTTGCGCGCATACTATTTACTACTGTAGCATAGTACAACAGATGTTTTTTGTATCCAAGTAACATTGTTTATGTGCAGCGGCAAACAGAACGACAACTTAAGATTTTTTTTGCAATTTCTGTAGTACATGTACGAGTTCCATATTTTATCATATCTATATGTTTTATCATATCTACTATAATACGCGGAATCCGCAAGGTTTTTATAGTAGCCACGTTGCAACACCTGAGGAACGGTCAATAAACAGCAGCACTACACCCTGGATGGTTTGCCCCAACAAAAATAAGGGGTGTTATTCAGTACAAGAACAAGAACAAGAACGTTAACAGGTTAACATGTTTTCTGATTTGTATGTCAGTTCCCATGTTCACGATCCGCGCGTGTTACCCGGCGCTCAAAGCTTGCTAAAATTGGAAATTCTAAGAAAAACGTTTTTTAGGGCCGATTGACATGGATGTGCGAAATTTATGCACACGAGACACAGGAAACAAGAAACCGTGTGCAATATATTATGAATAACAAGACCTTGCTGTCTTTCTATCTCAGAACACAAAAATAACACATACTTAGCGATGGCATTTCTTTTATGTCTCGTATAGATCGTGAATAAGGTTTTGATGAATCCATATCCTCGCTTGTATATGGACAGTCAATTAGCAGTTTCTGTCGACTTCTGACTCATTATGATTTATTGTATGAGAAACGGAAAGTGGGTGAGTCGTGATAGAGAGGAATATAGAGATGCATATTCTTCATAATTACTCTCCAAGAAGAGCTAGAGATTAGACTCCGGCTTTTTTTTTAAAACGTTTTTATGCGTTTTTATCGGGCTTTCTATTTTGTAACGTATTCTTGATGTCTGGCGGTCTAACGAGATATCAGGGAAGAGTACAAAATAGAAAGCTCCATAAAAACGAGTAAAAAATGGCCAAAAAAAAAGCCGGAGCCAAAAGGTGGACTCTCACTGCATCTTGGGGCACCAGTGCGGCACTGCGGGGCTCGTTCACTGCGGCGGTTTTGTTATTTTCGCGATGTTTTGTATAATTTAGATATTGCCTAATACGTAAAAGTATGACTTAGAAGATGATAAAATACACAAAACGGAAGAAAGTTCATTATCTCTGAAATTCGCTGAGTCATCTACGAACCCCGCAGTGCCGCACCGATGCCCCAACTGCAGTGAGAGTCTACCTTAACCTCGAGCTCTGCTTAGAGAGTAATTCATAACATAGTCCATATTCTCCTCACGTAAAGAGACTACAGTAAGTGTCCAGGCACAGGGCTTAAGTCTATTTTAAGTCTGCGTGACGCGAGCCAACGCAAATATGATTGTGTGCGGGCAGCAGATTGCCTCTGCATCAATTCACTCTCGCGGCAAGATGGAAGGGAAAACACGCTATTCAATTATTATTGATGTCACGGCTGTTTTTATGAATATGACTGGCAGCAATTTTGTTAATTACGGGGGTGTCTTTTCCACAGTGATCAGAGAGATGATCGTTGATTGACATCACTTTGAAGAAAAGTATGTGTTTGAAAAAGACAGACGAAAATATCAGCTGCAGCGATTAACGATAATGATGTTTCCTACAGAAAAACATAATGTTTTAGTTTGTTTTTCATCTAGTCTAGTTTAAGATTACTGTGTAAGTTTGGTTTCTTCCCTTTCATCTATAAGACCACGTGTGGTCAATTAGGCATTTAGCCTACGGGCATGAACATGCAATAGAGGTTATCATTGTTATTGTATTCGGCGTCCTGCTGCAATTATTAGGGTGTTTAGGCCAGATCGCAGAGGTCCCGGGTCGGAATGTCCTGCTGACACGCCAGCGATGTTTTTTTACTCCGCCCTGGTGTAAAAATGGGTGCCTGGCTTCGGTTGGGGGGGGGGGGGTAAAGACGGTGGAATGAAGGATGGGCTCTGCCTTCAAATATCGTGCTCTAGACTAAGTGTATAACAACCTGCTATAGCTAATGCCTCAAAAAAGCTATTGGACTTCCTTTACCTGTATCTTTTAGTAGTATTTGCCACATTTATGTACGGCGAATATCATTCCTCATTACGTCTATTTCCACGGAAGTGATTTTTTTTCCACGAAAGTGTTTTTAATCAATGTAAATGGGTTACTGGATTTAAGATGACGTTCTTTTTCATCATTACGAGTTTACTTTGCATGTTTTAGTTTCAGCACTACTGGCTCTGTAATGTTGTCATGCATCTTATATTTCTTGTATCATAAATCTATTCGGAAATATCCTTTATGAAGCCCATGGGGTGCAGTATATACATGACTTGTCTTTTAAGAATCACTCAGGTTCACAATTAGCTTGAGTAAATACGCGTAGCAGCTACATGTATTCTTCCTGTGTTAACTTTGCTTCCTTTTTCACTGTCATCACTCGTTATCATCATGATGGATATAGATATCTCCAGCTTTCATGTCAGTCTACACCAATTACACCACCATAAGTCATTTTGTGTCAATCTAACATTATATAAAAAACGGGGATATGAAATAACAGCATGTAGAATTTTGTTCCGTGGTAAATTTCCTCTTCAAAGCTACCATTAGTCTGACTGACGACACGTCACCATGGCAACCAACCTCCAACCAACCAGCGCACAGACCGTAATGAGTCAGAACCATTCTATCGGTACGTTGTCAGTAGAAATAATTGGCTAGAGTACGTCGCGGTTGAAAACAGGCATCTCAACGTGTAGCTAAAGCAGCTGCAGTGCTCCGCTTTGGCTTTTCTGGGCTCGAGCAATTCTGCATCAGCAACCAGGTACGTAAGTGACATGACAACCGGGCAGGTGTAGCTGCACTGACTCCGTTTAAATTATCCGTACGACTGCTAGTCAAGCTGTACACACGGATCGCCTCTGTAGCCAAAGTTACCTGTATCGTTAATACTGTTATTGTATATTGTATATTGTATTGTTACCAGGGATAGCCCTTGATAATAGCCTCCGGCTAGTTGGGTAGCCCTGGTTGTATTTCTCATGATTATACATCCGAATAAATCAAATCAAATCAGATATAAAGGACATATGAGTTATCAACATTTGTCAACATTAGCAACGTTGTCAACATCATCATGACCTTCGCTTTGGAACCTGCTAAACCACCTTGGACTACCCACACCATTTGCTACCGTTTGCTAGGATTTGCTTGTTGTTGTTATTGTTATAATTTTTTTTTGGTCTTTTTTTCTTGAGAGGTGATATTGATATTACCTTGTTTCTAGTGCGCATCGCCCCTGCGTCCTGTGCGTTACTTTGTTGATGATCAATACAAAAATGACCACGTTTAATCTTCTTGTTTCGAGATACATTTGTTATGCTTTTTCATCGCTGTGGAAGGTATAGCTACACGGGTATTCCTTGTATACGTGTAAAAGGTCACATTCTCAAGGCTGCGCCTTCTGCTGTGTCTCTCTTACCCACAGGCCAAACAGCAGTGAAACAGACATACTATAACAACATCACCGGATGCTTCACGGGGGCGTTAATCATCTTACAGTTCTGTCAAAACCGGGATATCTCTTGATAGTTGCCCACTGGCATACAGCTCTGCTGAGGACTCAGGATTAAACCTTTTCTGAAAATAACTGGATTTAGTCCAGTTCCCGCGGGATTTAGCAGTAACAGGCATTCACTATCCAAGCTTCTAAGCTTGCCAAACGCATGGGTACTTAACAGTGATCTCTTCTCTCTCCCTCCAGACCATGACATTGGTGAGTGTAGTCCTGGTGGCCCTGATTGTGCTCATCTCTATCGCCATCATCGTCCACTCTGCTATCGGCTGTGTCAGCGGAAACTGCATGTGCTGCATCGGTAAGTCAGTACTCAGTAGTTTTGACTTCGATATGTTTTCTCAGAACAAGGAGTTTAAAAGTTTTGAATAAAACGAATCTTAGATCCTCTGAATATTCCTCCTTAGTCTATAGTTAATAGTAAATCATTCGTCCTAAATATATGTTATCTCATTCCTAAATCCTCCTCATTCCAAATCAATCCTTCATCGAATTCCAAACGCACCTCAGTCTTAGATCCTCCATACCAGATTTGAAAGTAGCTGATTCTTGACTCATCCTTCCTATTCTTGGATCCGTTGTCTCCAAATTTCAACCGTACCTTATTTTCAGATCCTTCTTTACGTGATTCAAAGGTATTTTCTTCTAAGAGCTTTCCTCGGCAGATTGCACGGTATCTATTTTCAATTAGTCTCCAAGCTATCAGCTGAGTGACAAAAGAGAAGAATTTGGCCAAATAGGGACAAATAAGTTGGCATCGGATCATTAATGGGATCATGAAATGCAAATACCCGGCACTGGCCGACAGCCAAAGGCTAAATTACGCATCATCTTACAGAAATCACAATATCAATCATGCAACGATAGACAGAAATCACAATGGCAGTCATTTAAATCTAAATTACACCATTCAATGCGGTGGAAATAAGTAAACTATAGTTTTTAAATCGTATAGTCACCGTTAGAATCAAATACATGTAGAAATATATCTCTATTTGCTGTTTCCAGATAATCAAATTATTCAAACCTTTCTGCTCAGATTCCCGAAACCACAACATGGTTCTGGAGATCACGCCCCAGCGGGAGACGTTTGAGCTGACGAGCGCGATCCTAACGCAGGTGTCCATGGACAGCACCAAGCAGAGCCAGGGCGTGGATCTCCTGACGGGGCCTGTGGATCTCCTGACGGGACCTGTGGATCTCCCCGGGCAGACGCAACAGGACACAGACTCCAGAAACCTGGACCAGAGTCACCTGGACAAGTATCAGGTGGACAACATCTGCTGAAGAGCGATAAAACTGTCTCAGTGAACCAATATCTCAGTGACTGACAGGCTGAATAAACGGTTCAAAACTTGAACTGTGCGGCTCCAGATGTCTTACTGAAGGACGCCTTCAGTGTGCAATATGTCGAAAGCTTGAGGAATGAATCTACTTTACTAAAATAGTATATATCTCATTGGACCAATATCTTATAATTGGACCAACTTTAACCAGACGTCATGGTGGACTGGACAGATACACTGACGCGCGGTTGTTCAAGAGAATGATAGGACTATTTTACGTATCATGGTGGTTTTTAGTGCATATTTTAGTATGGTCTTTGATTTCACTTCGTGTCTGTATTTGTATGTAGGTGCAATCTGTATCTGTATGTTATTCTATCTGTTAAAGAGCAATCAAACTGCTGAAGAGTAATTAAATCTAAGTGGACCAATGTGTCACTGGACCAACCAATTCACGGTGGTCTGGACAGATACAATATGCAGCTCTTTGTACCGAGTCTTAAGAACGGTTGACTTTAGATATCAACATAGTACAGCCAACGCTATGTGAGGAATCATAGTTTTAAGAATAGGACTTTGGATGTGATTTGCTTGTTTCAATGAACGTCGACCACTATAATGCTTGTAAATTTATTGATACAGTCATGTATATAATGTGCCCCTCATTTTCGTCTCAATTTACAGATAGAAAAGTACACTTTTTTACGGAGCCTAAAAAGATCCTTCCCAACAACTTGGGAAGGTGTACGTATAAGAAAAGCAATGGTATAACGAGAAAATGTATTTTTCCGTCGTCTGCATACACAATCAGATCTAGAGGTGGAAACGTGTTCGTACGTGGATTACTCGTGCCAATCTGTAGTCATTTTTGTACAACGTGCCTTCAGTGGTCGTCAAGTGTTTTTGTATAAAACGTTGTGTACAAGTCTTGGGCTTCTCATATGCCCCACATGTATTTAAAGGCGGAGTCAAACTAATTGTGATAAGTGGCCAAACCTTGCTTACGATGCTTAACTCTCAAAGATCTTCATGAGTATGTTCTCTCTGTAACATTATGTTTAAGAAGTGAAATTCTAACCTACTATACATTCAACAAGATTAGCAGTACGTGCAACTTTCACTTCACTCTATTGTTGCTTTCAATTGGAGAATAAACTGATAAAATTGTACATATTTCATGTCTATTCTTGAAATCCGTTGGCCCAACGCACTGCTATGCTCGGTACCTTTCTTCTATTAACTCAAAAGCTCTATTGTCAAGCCTTAATGTGATGTCAATCCAGTTTAATTAAGACTCACTGCTTGGGAAAAATAATTCTCCAACATCCGGATTTGACCTGCATTCTAGACTGTCATTAGCATCGGTACCGCGACACGTGTCACTGGCGTCACGTGTAGGACGGGAGGTATTTTCTCGTGACGTTTGTCCAACATGTAGGGCAAATGTAACCTGGTTATAAAAATAGCAGCACGCAATATCCTCGCCATAGATCCCACATCCGTCATCACGCACATCAAGGGAAACATTAATGGGACTCTAACGCGTTGTCTCCGCTATAATGTATTAGCACTCCGGGGTGATAACAGGAGAATTACAGTGTTTTATGTAATCAGCGTCGCAGACATGTGTGCAGATGACTATGAAATTTCACATTCTCGAAAACGAGTCGGCACGTCAGGACGCTTGCAGATAGATGTGCAAAAGTTAGGTGTGACAGGTCGTTCAGTGTAATATAACCAGCTGCTGCCGCGCCGCGTGCCTGCGAAGCTGGTGTGTTACGCCAAAGGGTGGTTATACCGGCTATATAGATACAGATACAGATACAGGACGCGCACGTGGGCCAGTCATTTCCGACAGCATATTACGCACTTTTCATCCCTTACTGTGAATGATTCCAGGAGGACAGGTGGAATAGGTTAGTGGAGATGGTAGATGACAACACTTTTACAAAGTTTGGAAAATTTCCAATATTCTCGGGTTTCCATGTCAACCGGTTGTTGAGGTATTTTTCACGTAAGTCACTAATTTTGGTTCTAACAATGTATTTTTCAGATTTTCTTGCTATATTGCTGCTATTTTCTTACATGAATAAAATTACCTCCTTGACCAAAGAGGCCCGGTCTGAATAGAGTTTTTTGCAGCCAAGTGCAGCCAAGTAGTCCCTGGTGGATGTTGTCTGAAACATCTGCGTGTGTTAAAGGTGACGTCCTTGGTGCTAAAACGGAGTTAGTCATTTCCGACAGCATCCGGAGCGCCTTTCATCCACTACTGTGAATTATTCCCGAAGGACAGGTGGGATAGGCTTATTATAGGTCTTGGATCTACAATGTTAAAGAGTTTTCTGTATTCAAGTAGCCCCTGGCGGATGTTGTCTGAAAAACCTGCGTATCCCAAAGGGCCGTCCGACCAATCGCCAACCCACAGGTGACGTCCTTGGTACTGAAAAGGGGTCCCAAAGACAGAGTCAGTCATTTCCGACAGCATCCGGAGTGCCTTTCATCCGCTATTTTCATGCTACTTTGAATGAGTCCCGAAAGGACAGGTGGAATAAGTTATTAGAGATCTTAGATCTACAATGTAAAAGAGGTTTCTGTGGTCAAGTAGCGCCTGGCGGATGTTGTCTTAAATGTCTGCGTATGTTAAAGGTGCCGTCCGAACAACTGTCAACCCGGGGGTGACGTCCTTAGTGCTGAACGGAGTCCCCAAAATCCCCGCCGCCTGATTTATATTTGTGTGCCATGTACATCTAGTGAGTTACCCATGTCATACATGGCCAACCATGGCCTCCCGGCCTTCTCCAGACCATGGTTAGGATCCGGAGTTTAAGGACATCTGTGGCAGAGGGATGACCGGGCGGGCTGCCTATTTGTCATCATAGTCGAAAATTCTTAATAATATCGTACTTCGATGCAATCAGATCGGCCAACTTGTGCCAGAACCTCCGGGGTGGATTCCAGGCCACTCCAAACACAGTGCCGACCTTGGTCTGGCGAGGGTCCTGAATATGTGAAATGGGAGTAGCTTTCATGAAAGTACAGCCTAATGTAGCCTCCTTCACCGGCCTCTCCGGGGGCATTGGCGTAAGTTGTTGGGGTTGGAGGGGGGGGGGGGGGATTGGGGGAGCTTCCTGGCATATATTTCTTTCCCGGCAATCTTCCTTTCCCGGCGTATTCCCAGTTAAACATCATGAACAACTTACACTAGTGCCCCCAGAGAGGCCGGTGAAGGACGCTAAGCCTAATACATGCATCCTCAATCTACGCAAAGCTGCCCTCAAGAACTTAAACACTAGTACTGAAACCGGCTGACGCGGCAAGTTTCCAAATACGTACCGTTTAGTTTGCCTTTTAGCCGATGGCATAATTTTGTCTTCTACTTTTAGACATAACCTACTTTAGTTAGAAATCTAGTAAATTAATTTCCTTTGACGCAACTGCGCAGTGTCTAAAAATAGAGATGTGTTGGTGCGTCAAAGAAAATTAATTTACAAAATTTCTAAGTAGATTATGCATATGCCTTCCGGTTCTATGGTTCTTCACTTTCAAACCAGTACAAAATGACATCGTTATTCTTTCATCGCACACATGTACGCATCATCGTTACAGCACACTGGACGAGTTTGGTGGCTTTTCAACGATAAACCCACACCGCCTGCAGCAGCTGCTTTTAACATCAAAGATGCATTAAAAGCGGGGCCCGGTCGGGCTGTTTGTGGAGACGAAAATTAGATGTATACGTATGAATATACACTGATAATTGCCACGACTATTCTCGATCTTTTACGTCTTGTGTAGTTGGGTGTCTTTTATATGATACTTTTCGTTCCCGACAAAGGCAACCTTCGCAAGGAAGTAGTTACTGCTATGACCGAAGTCTTGCCATTTGATATGATTGAAACTATATGTAATTGGGTCAACCATGAATTGCTGCAGCTCTCTTCACATACACCATCCCCAAACACTAACGTTAATTGAACGCCCACTTCAGAGACACCTGCTGTGACTCGGGTGGGGAGTCTTTCACCAAATTGGTGCTTCCTACTGAGATGATGCATAATTGGCAGCAGTTATATAAAAATACACCATGCTTGGCCTACTTACAGGGGAAGGTATGGCTCTGGCCTTTTTCTAAATACCGATTAGCCCTACTTGATTGTAACATTTCTATATCAAAGACTTATGCTAGCCCTTTTTGTTATAGGAATCAGGATATTAGGATTTATTCTATACCTCTATTTTGTACTTTGTGTAATAGATGTTGCCTTACCTTGTACCGTGTACAATTGTCATGCAATAAATCTCTTCTTCTATGAAGGAATAACGTAACTTCTAATGCCAAGACATCTGTGCTTCAAAATCTGAGTTGTGCTTATCATTTCTGGGTGAGGCCGAGGACTTATTGATCACTGCTCGTTCACATGTGGTATACATTTTTGTATTTGGCATGTTGCTCTTTGGTGTTTGGTTCCTTTGCGCAAAGGAGATGAAAAAAAGACAGGAAATGGTGTATCCTTTATAATATTTATTGAAGTTACATTACAAAAGGATGGCTAAAGAATAAAGAGTTTTGCCAAAAAGCAGTTACTCAAGCAACTGGATATGATATCCAGTTGCTTAAGTAACTGCTTTTTGGCATATCTTATTACCTAGATGTCTAATCTTCATCAATGAATAAAGAGTTTTCTTTTACAGACACAAGATTCTACTTTACATTATCTTTTAAGAAGTGACAGTTTTATGTTTCTTAGTTGGTGGCTCTGTGTCCCAGATGTTGTGGAACTGGTCTTTAGGCCCGAACAGTCCTTTTGGTACATGGAACTCCAGTGGGACCTGGTCAGACTTTGTGGTGAGATCCTTCTCAAACATCTGGGTAAAGAAGAAAGGGGAGATTATTCTTGAGCAAGTTGAGGAAGGTTAGACCAGGGTTGTAGCCAGCCAGAAATCATTTTTTGTCCATTCAATTTTGAATGGCTTTGGCGCAGCGTTCCTAAAGGGGTCCGGGGGCATGCTCCCAAGGAAAATTTTTAAGCCTAGACCCTCTGAAACGCTATTTCCTGCATTTTGAGGGTTAGATTTTGCTCACAGAGGATAGAATGAGCAAATTTTTTTTCCGTCCCCAGCTGTAAAATTCCGTCAAAGGACATAAGGATGGGGGCTGGCTACAACAGTGGGTTAGACATCTTGGTGTGCAGCATTGTGTAATGCAAAATACAGCAAGCAACCGTGCATACTTTCATAGTATGCACTACATGTCATCTCATCTAATTCTCAGTCACTAAAGAATGATGAATTGTGGATGCTGTCTGGAACATCTGCCGACAAACCGGACATGACAAAAATCAATGGACTGGATGTTTGAACGATTAGAAATTAACAAATTGTTTACAGGTGTTTACGTGTTTGGGGGATTACAGGTCCAAGAAAAGAACTAGAGCAACATCTACAGTACCCATGTCTACAGTCAAAGTTATAAATAGACTAAGTGTTTTTTTCATGAAGATAGGATTTTAGAATGCCAGTGGATGTCAGCTTAACTTCACCAAACAGAATCCTTTGGACCATTCTTTTGATATCACCCATTCACAACTTTCTACAGATTATTACGTTCAGGTTCAAGTCCGGACCTAGACCTGATCCTATGGACCAGGACTGTACCTGGACCTGAATTTTCTGTACCGGTACCCACCCCTAATCTTTATGCATTCAAGTCAAATGCCTGTAGCCTAAAACAAAAGAACCAGACAAAATCGTGCCCCACCTCACTAGTGCACAGCTCCAGATCCTGGACAGGTCTGCCTCCAGAGGTGCCAGCGGCTTACCCAACAGGACTGTACCGGTACCCACCCCCTCACCCCTACTGTAGCCTTAACCAAAAGAAGCAGAGAAAATCGTGCCCCACCTCACTAGTGCACAGCTCCAGGTGTTGAGACAGGTCTTCTTCCAGAGGTGCCAGCGGCTTTCCTAGCAGCAATGCAGCCTGGGATACGTCAGGGTGGAAATGGTGCTGGAAAGACTGGAGTGGGAGGGGGGCGACATGGAGAGGAAGAATTACTCACTGTACATTACCTATCCAGACTATTTCATTTTGTGGTAGGAGGTAAAGAGAAGTATTGTGCCGTGAAAATTTCAAGATAGATATTGCTTAAGCACTGCCAAATACAAAATTTGTCACGCCTTGAGTGTTGACTAAGTTGTAATAAGCTTGTAAACATTGTAAATTGTTTGTGTTTTACAGGACAAGTAAAGGAATATTGCATTATATTAAGGAGTTGTAATGATCCTTGAAATTTCTTGTAATGTTTCTTTAGAACATTTCAGTACAACAGGTTTAGAGGCACAGTCCTTGAAGAATACAACTGTATGCTGTGTTCTCTACAGTTACAATACTAGGTAACATATTGTAATGGGTTACATGAACTCCTCTTACCTTAACCTCCCAGAGAGAACTGTCCATGGCCTTGCACTTGGCTGGGTCAGGCTCACTCTCGTCATAGGGGTCGGAACCAAGTCCTAAAAAAGGGTTACAATTATCTTATTCAAAGACAAATGAAAGCTGTACGACTAAAACTTGGACTGATCTTTAGCTGTCATTTTCCTTAGATTGAAGCCAATCACTGTCTGATTCGAAGTCAAAGAAAAAGCACAGAAATCAGACCATAGCATTGTTGAACAATTTCCAAATTAGTACCTGGACAATTATAATTATAGACAGCAACAAAATGCACAAAATGCTGACAAAAGTGGTCATGAGCATGATTTGTGTGTATTTCTAAATTATACAGTTTCATTGTTATTCCCACAAACAGCTTGACCAAGGCCCGGAATGGAAATGTGATCCGGTATTTGACAACATCACTATTTTTGATAGCTGATGGACTAGCAGAAAATAAATCAAAGTGAAAACCCACCTTCCCCACTGCTCCTGTGCACCAGGACCTGACAGTTGGGGTGTCTCCTCAGGAGGTTGGAGATGAACACCAGGACCATTTGGAGAGCTAATTGAAATAAGTAATATAAGATGCATGTATGACACATTTTAGGTATGTATCGGTCTTTAGCCAGTATACATTCCACAAGTGCAAAATATTGTATTCAGAGTTTCCTACCATTTTACCATTTTAATCATTTTGCCATTTCTAACCAATCCTTTCCGGTGTAATGGCCAAATGAGTAATGCAGGTTGTGTGTTCAATCTCTGGAGCATAGTCGTACCAACGAATTAAAAAAAAATACAAACTGCATTCTCTGTTCAGTACTCAGCATTTGAAAAAGAGTATGGTACCGTAGTTGAACACACACCCATAGAAATGGAGGGCACTTCCCAGTGCACCATTTTTCCACACTTACATGAGACGGGAGCCGACAGGGACAGTCTGGATAACCGTTTGATGAAGGCTGCTGCCAGGTAGGCTGGGATGTGGCTGGAAAGGAAAGTTAAACATCCTAAAGATCATAAAATAGAGGAGATGACAGACTTCACCCCCTTTAAGACCTGTTAAGTGGATGTGGGGTAGAGATGTTGACAGCCAGATGGAAGAATTGTGACAAGTACTTGTCCTGGAACATCGTGAACTCAAAAAGCACCCCCTGCACACACGCCCACCACATGCCCTGTACAGCCAGTAAAACACAAATGAATACAAAACACAGTACAAGTGTCCTTACGTGGATGTGAGGAACACATCAGCCAGGTGGAAGAATCTCGCCGTGTACTTCACATGGAACACGGACGGCTCAAACAGGGCGTACAGCTTCCTGAAGAAGTCTGGGTAGTCCCTGTTACAAACACAACAAACAGGACATCATCAGTGGCATGTGAAAAACCAGCATTCTCTACATACAGGGCAGGTTGGTGCAGGTATTACTAATGTCTACTTGCATCTAACCTGCACTACCATAATGGTCCATGTATCTGGGTTTACATATATAATGTTTCATAATGTGGACTTTTACTAGCAGTATTGACTGTTACCTCCAGATGAAGTATAAATTAAAGATATAATGGCAATGGTTTCTGAACAGATTTTAGTATGATCAATACTGCCTATAAATTCTAATTGGTGCAGGTAAATTTTGTCTGGTGCAGGTAATTTCCAATGTTACCTGCGACTGTTCAGGTGTGTAGAAAAAGTATTTCGAGCTGAAAACTGACTTGTAGCTGTAGCACAAGCTGTGGCACACTATAGAATGAAAACATCATCATCAAAGCATTTTGAGATAAAACAGGTAGGTGGCACTAATGCCATATGGACCAGACATTGGTAGTCACGTGTATGTTTTACCCTTATATGCTTTCTCATAGATTAGTGCTGAGCAGAAAAAATGTCAAACACTGTAAACTCAGCTAGCTTTCTTTGCACTTTGGTTAAGCTCTGCCTTTGTATTTATTTATTTATTTATTGCCTTTGTACTACATGTACTTTCCAAGCAGAGGTATGGCTGCAGCTGTTTTTTTGTCTTTTAGGCTTATCTATTGGGTTTTCCATTTTGTCCATTTTCTTTGTTTGCCAGGGAGGCATTTAACCCATACATTTAACCTAACCATACCGATCCCCAAGTATATGGGGCCTGTTGATTTAGAATAACACAGTTTGTCTGTACCAGTTTCAGTGTACAGAACTGGTGTATTACTGTGACTCATGACCCCCCTCTTATACTCCCACTTACAAGTTGTGCTTGTAGATGAGTGTAAACAGTCCGTTCAGTGCCAGAAGACTGATAGCTCCGCCTGTAATGAAGAAGGCAAAACACAATTCAACAAACAATTCCACACATTTCTATGCATGCTGTTGTTTGATGTAATGTTCCTAATTCAGTAAAAATAAAACATTATGCAGTCACTGTGGTTTCTGTCGTTAAGAGTAGCCAAACCTCAAAAAAATGAAGAGCCCACCAAATTTATCAATAACTGAATACAACCAGTCAACAGTTTTCACAGCTTCAGTTCAATTCAGTTCAGAACCAAAATGTCAACCCAGAAAGTAGTTTGTCAGTTTTGTGAAGCTGAGACTCACCAACGTTGTATGACTGAGTCAGGAAGTCGATGAGCAGTTTGGGGCTGGACATGAGGGGGATGACAGCCTGGTCTAACGTCAACAGCACCTGTCTGTACAGGCTGCTGGGCAGCTGTGGGAGGAACAGCAATTTGTCACAAGGTCAGAGTTAACAGCAACTGTCTCTACATACATGTACGTACAGGCTGCTGGGCAGCTGTGGGAGGAACAGCAATGTTAGACATGGGACAGCAAAGTCAAAGTCATGGCAGTACCTGTCTGTACAGGCTGCTAGGCAGCTGTGGGAGGAACAGCAATATTAGACACATCAAGGTCAGAGTTAACAGCACCTGTCTGTACAGGCTTCTGGGCAGCTGTGGGAGGAACAGCAATATTAGACATTGGACAGCAAAGTCAAGGTCATGTCAGTACCTGTCTGTACAGGCTTCTGGGCAGCTGTGGGAGGAACAGCAATATTGGTCACATCAAGGTCAGAGTTAACAGCACCTGTCTGTACAGGCTGCTGGCTACTGAGCAGCTGTGGGAGGAACAGCAATACCAGATACCGGTATGTGACCTTTACAGTAAGGCTCAAGGTCAACAGTGAATTATAGCAGATGACTCAATACTAGATCTTGAAAGCCATTTTAAACTTACCTTGTTTTTCAAGAAACTCAACCAGGCATTTGTGAATGCTCTTCTTTGCTCCTATATAAAGAAAACAAGAATGTCAACTTGATTATTGAATCTAAAACGGCAGTTACAATCATTATGTAGCTTCAGCATATTGTGTCTATAAACAGAAATAGAAGGGTATTGAACCATTAGAACTCATTACAAGTAGATATATTACAGGAAACCACCTTGTTCTAGATATAAAAACCCTGACCTTTAGCTGTTTGGGTCTGCACTCTGCTTCTGGGTCTGAGGAAAGAAAATAAAATGATAATGAAGTGACTGACTGACTCGGTACTTTACCCTGCTGCAGGCTTAAGACTAAGAAACAAGCAATGAAAATCTGATTGTATACCTCGGTAAAATTTTAGAAAAAAAACTTAGAATTTCAAATCCCATCTTGTTGGTTAAATGTAACACTATAAGTTGTCTGAAAAGGACCATTGTGTGTATCGTATAATGGTGATGACAATGACATACCAGTCTTCAGAAACAAAATTGATTGATTGATTGATTGATTGATTGACAGATATCACCCTACCTGTAGGTGACACATACAGATTGCTGAGATCACCCCCCTCCCCCGGCATCTGTACCTGAGTCAGCAGGGTGTGCACGTTATGCAGGTACGTGTCAGGGGGTTGCTGGCAGGGAGAAAAGGGTAATGTTAGACTAAACTCAAGATTCAAGCTGCAATATCAATTATCCCCATGAAAAATGGAGATACAGTTTTGGGTGTGTCTGTCTGTCTGTGTGTCTGTTTGCGTTTCCGGATATTTGTGGTCAGCATAACTCAAGAACCTCTGAATGGATTACAATGATATTTGGTATGTGGGTAGGTGTTGGGAAGACAAAGGTCAAGGTCAATTTTGGGCCCCTTGGTATGTGACCTTGGTACTACATCTTTTGACCTTGACATGCTATGGTTCTGATTTCTTGATGGCAGAAAGCTTGTAACGCAAGACAGAAGTAAGTGACTATGTTTGGAATTCAAGGCACTAACCCGTGTGAACTCCTTGGTGACAGTCCTGAGGTTCTTGTGGAGTGATACGAAGGTGAACAGTCTGATGTCATCGTACTGAAAGTAGTCCTGGAACCGACCAATCACAGTGCTCTGGTCTGCCTCGCTTGACATGAGCTTGTCAATGATGAGCTAGGGGGAGAAAATCACAGACATGTTTTCCTTATAACAAGGACAATTAGTTAGTTACTGTATGTGATACATTTTTATCTGTTGTATTTGATATTACCAAGCTCCTTCTCACATAAAACAATAATACACATTATACTATATATAGTCTTTTTTCTAATTTTTTATTGACTTAAAATATGATGGAACCGCCAAAATCAGTGCTTAACTAAACATGATACAAATAAGACATATAGGACAAAGTTAACACAAAACAAGTGTATCATACATTTAACTTTTTGAAAGAAATGAACATACTTATAAGGGACTGGAAATTCACTCTAGATTTCACATAACAATGTAAATTTTGACTTCAGGTTCACTAACCTGGAAGAGCCTGAGAGGGAAGTTGGACTGGTCTCCCCCAGACTTGGAGGTCGGGTGTTTCCCCTCAGCTGATACCAACTTCAACAGGGCCAGTAGGGCTAACTCCTGGGGATAGGAATTAACAATGGTCAAGGGTACTGTTCAAGAATTTGTGGCAATTGTGTCTTCTAATTAACCCACTGGAGATGTATTGATTCTAATATGTTGCACATATTTACATCAACAGGTCAAAGGTTCAAAAGCAAAGACTTTTATAACATGGTAAACACAGCTTCTTTGCTCAGCACTCAGCACTTAAGAAAAAGGGAATAAAAGTTAAACATACCAGACTAGCCTCCTGCTATACATGTATAGCAACTGCACAATTGAGTGGCTTTATATGCAAATGGAAACGAACACTGTGCTAGCTATACATACGTTCTGCTGTGGACTCCCAAACATGGTCATACAAGCAAAGGAAGACCACACAAATATGTACGTCAAATTTGTGAAGATACTGGCTGCTCGGCTGAAGAACTGCCCAAGGCTATGGAGGATAGGGAAGGATGCAGGAGGAGAGTCATGGCCATCCGTGCAACCAGCACGCCCGGATGATGATGATGATGATATATCAGGAAGGCTGTTAGGCACTGTAGTGATGACAGAGCTCAAAATACCACATGTATGTTCCATACCTTAATGTCTGAGTTGTCATGATGAGCCAGTCTGTGCAGCAGAATCTCCAGTGCGTCTATGTAACACTGTCCCAGCCAACGGCTGTACTGCTTCTTTGGGTCAGCGAGCTCTTCTGATGGAACAATGTTTGACAGAAATCATTGTTTATTCCCAATTAGTATTCTTATCATTGTTGATATGTGACCAATATATAACCATTGTACCTAGATTGAAAGAAAATATTCATACACTCATCACCCATTGATTTTAAAATACTAAATAGCAAGGAGAAGTTGAATCTATTTGATATTAGACAATGTACCTTGTACTTCTCAAATCTGAATATGCTCTGTTTTGATCTAAACTTAATCTGGGAGTGCCAAAAAGTGGAGTAAAGGACTTCATTAAAATTTGCAGTAGAAATTGCAAGTAGAAATTGCAACAAGATTTACAAGCACACACATGGACCAGGAGTGTTATGCCTAAACTGGCTACAGGTGGCTTACTATTTAGTAAACAAACACAAACAAACAAAACTGTCCCATACCATCCGCACCCTTCAGCTTGCCCCTGTACGTGATACAGTATGATCTGGATGTACATGTTTACTGTTTACATTATGGAAACAAACAAACAAACAATCTGTTCCGTACCATCCGACCCCTTCAGCTTGCCCCTGTACACCTCCTTCCTCCCCAGCAGGGTGCTGAAGATTTTCTGCAGAGCTGAGAGGCTGGCGGCCGTCACCACATCTTCATCAGACTGGTGGTAGAATGATGATGATTTTTATTTGCTGTTGTTGTTATCCTTGTTTAACATCTATCATTTCACTAGATGTGGCCTCTTGCACATTCTTGCCCATATGGACTAAATGCAACTTAGTTACATAAAACGTTTTTATAGTATTAAGTATCATTACGGTGACAGTGGGACAAAACAAAGTTCTATTATCATCTTCATCAGACTGGGGGATAGAATGATATTGATTTTTATTTGCACGTTCTTGCCCATATGGACTAAAAATGCAGTAGTTATATGAAACGTTTCTGTAAAGAATTGTTACACTGTTAAAATTACAGTGCCAATGGGAGAGACAGAACTAACATTTAAGTTATGCCTTGAGTTATGCTACACTACTTCAATCGTTTACAAAATAGTCAAATATATGATGCTATGCTATTTTTACATCTATCATCAGATCTACATGTCTCTTTCCTCAGTACTTGAAGTTTCTGAAATGCCATTCTTCTATAGCAGGTCTCAAACCTGCCTGGTACCAGCCCATCGTGAGCTTCGCGAAAACTCCTCGGGACTGGGAGGTACCCCGCCCGACGGGGTCTATCACTGTGCTCCGGTGAATTTTTACGGGGTGGGATCTAATTACGTACCTAGAAATCACAATCGCGGCTTAGAAAAATGATCAGCTACAAGACGTAAGACTGTGCCGGTATTAACAACACTTTCATGTCGGTCTAACAGGCTTACACACGGCAAAGAAAGAAATTCTAAACTTCCATCAGGACAGGAGAAAAACATTTAGAAGTTTGGGGAGGGGGGCATCACAAGTTCGACCGTTTTTCACAGAATCGGAGCGACCAAACGAACCTGTGCCGTCTCTAGAATATCTGTGATGTTGTTGGCATGTTCTCTGCTCTGTAGAACCTCCTTAGTTTTCCTCTTGATGTCCTCAGCTATGGCTCTGGGGTTCGCGTCGTCTGCAGACATGTTCGTCTGTTTCTTCTCCTCTCACCTGTGCGCACATGTGCGGTCCTCGGAAAAATTAGCTGTCTAATGATATCCCTAGATTGAGTCTTCACTTTATTAGCAAATCCTTGCTGAATATTCCCCAAAGGATCAAATATTGAACAAAATAATAAAATGTTAATCGTCAGGTTACTATACAGCTGCAAAATGCATGACAAATGTTTGTAATTGTATTCTAATAATTGATATATCTAAACAGGCATAATGTTATATACTATAGGCAGCCTAATTTTTCTTTGGGTCAAAGGTTAAACTTGTAGCAACAAGAAGAATCCTGAATCGCACAAGGAGATGGGACTTTCTTGAAGCTTAGACCACGTCTAGGACAACAGTAAGGAAATCAGCGACAAAATAGACTAGCTGAATAATCTTCCCGTTAACTCCAAGACAGAAGCGGAGATTCTAGATCAAATGCGGAAGCATGGAAGTTAGAAGATCACCGAGAAAGAAGTCTCCGTCGCCCATCTCATCAAGTGTCTACACGACTTCGAGCGGTTCTAGCGACTCTAGCGAAGAAGAGACTCAAGAAAAACCAAAGCCAAAAGATAGAGACTATAAACCGAGTCACCCAGAGCCTGGTAGTAGCTGTAGCAGCGCTGGCAGTACTCCCAAGAAGAAGAGAAGAAGAAAAGAAAGTCCCGTGGAGGAAGAAACCGTGAGAAGTGAAAGCGAAGACGGGTCCAGAAGTGACCCGCTGGAGCTGCAGTCCAATCTGTCAGGAGTGCCAAGGAAACGAAATCAGCTCAGGAGGTTTTTTTTGGCATTTCAAGCTGTCAATTTTATTTGTTCAACGTAACTAACAGAGATAGTGTGAATGTAACCCCATGTGAAAGAAGATCAAATATTTGTCACTGACGAAAGATAGTGGATGCTATCTGAGACGTCTGACACGGTTTCCAAATAATATACAATGACAGTAGAGCGGCCAAAAGTGGAGTAAAAAGCTCCTTCCTGGCTGAAACCACTCTACTCTACTCTCTATAGTAACGGCTTTTTGCCGGATCATATCTGTTGTTATTACTCTGTGCTTTGCTTTACTCTGCTCTGCTCTGCTCAGTACTATTCTGCTGCTCTGACCTGACAAGTTTAATAGTAATGCTTCAGGCAATTTTAAAGTATTTTCAATTTGTGTAGCTTGTAACTATTTCTCTTTTTTCCTTAACAAAACTGTACTAGTAACTATATCACCTGTGACAATGAATGATGATGGTTATGACCTGTGCAACTGATCTAAATTGATCACTTTGACCCAGTAGTCGCCAGGCGAGATGGAGGAAAGGGTTGAGTGAAGTTGCTGTCCGGGATTACGACCACTCCATGGTGAAAGGCTTCCTCCAACAGGTACAGAAAAATCTCCAACGAGATCACGGGTGAAAGATCATGATGTTTCCTTACAAGAGTAGGAGGGCCTTCTCTGACAGCCACTCAGAAGCCCAGCCATTAGAAAATACCATGATATTTTAACTTATATAATAAGTCCGGATTCTCACAGGGAGACTGAAATTCTAGTAGAGTTCTGATAAGATTCCAACCTCTCCTGGGGTATATTGGATTCGAGAGATTGGAATTCCAATGTTTCCAAGGAGAGTGCCAGATTCCCATGGATTCCAATCTCCCCTGTGACAGATATATGGGTTTGATTGGGATCTTGTCAGTCTGAATTCATCTCATTATCACTCACTGACTTGCACACCAAAAGGCATCCTTCCATCTCCACACTACTGGAAGGGGTTACAGTCTCTATGCAAACATTAACATTTGACCTTTTCCAGGTGTCTGCACTCCAACGGAAGAACTTCAGTGTGGAATCATGGGATAGTGATGACATCAGCAGTGATGATGATCATGATGACAACAGTCCTCTCAGGTAGGTCATCTCAAGGAGGTTAAAAATCACCTTTTTTTAACCTCCTTCATATCTATAGCTTAGTGAGGATGTAATGAAAAAAAATTCTGTCTGTTTTTGACTGATGATGATTGTAATTTTTTTCATGATGATTGTAATTTCTTTTAAATTTGTAATACATGTACAAATGTAGATGGCAATGGTCCCAGTTTGTTACTTGTATCCCACCTGCTGACATTTGATTATATCATCGCTACAGGGAGGAGGAGGAGGAGGAAGTACCTGTGGCTAGAGTAGTGGTAAAACATCTTTACTTTATCTTTCTTCTAATCCACTTTGTACAATTATATTTGAATAGTGATCATTTTTAATCAAGACAAATTGTGAAATGCAATTCCAGAATCTATAAATTGTGTAAATTTTCTTTCAGATCGATAAAAATTTTGCCCAGTCTCTCTAAAAGTAAAAGTAGCAACTTCATGGCATGAAACTGATGAAGATGTATTTTTTAATAAATAATGTAGGCTCCCAACCTGGAGATTGCCCTACTTTTGGGTAATTGACATTTGTCTGTGTTGTTTCTGTAATGACATTCAATGATTTATTTAAAGAAACACTTTCTTTTCTTTAATTTCAGCCCAATGAGACCTTCATCAAAAGACTGCAAAATTTCACATGAAACTTGATATGGACAGGCAATCATCTAATTAACAGATATTAGAGTTCTTCCCAAAAAAAGTGTTGTTTTTTTTCATTTGTATACTCCAGAGGGTATCATCTACAAAATCAAGTCAGTGAGGCCTCTGTAACTTTTTAGGGCACTTTCAAACTACTTTGCATAAAGTAAGCATGATAAACTGTATGATATATATTTTAGTAATAAAAGTGAATTGAAAGACCAGAGTGTGTCTGTGGTGAGTGTTTGTTATTTTGAACTTCAAATCTATCCACTTCACAGAACGTTCCAACTCTTTTTAAACGATGCAGCTGCTGTTCATATAAATTTCGCTAGGTGGTACTAATGCACTGCATGGAGTCAAGGGACTTCCCCTCCCAGTCATTCTCATGTGAGCCCCGGTTGGTACACCCACTGAACGTCTATATAGTGATTTAATTCAACTTATTCAGTTTTCTTGGCTTAAGATCATACACCTGGAGTTAGAATTGATCTTTAGGTGAGCATGATGAAAAAGCTCCTTGGTTGAACAGAACAAAGATCAATACTAGAATCATGAAATTCCGAGCACAAGAGCACATGAACCGGAACTTAATAAATTAGAAATGGTTTGATACATACCAAAACAAAATACATTCCAATAAGCCTTTATATCATAGTTGTGGTTTAATGGAATTTTGTGCAGCTTCTTTTACAGTTTTGTGGAAATATTTTTTTCTTTTGTCTGGGACAGGATTTCTGACCATCTCAACTGCAAGAATTTACTACTTTCGGTACTTTGCTAACTTATGTCACAGGAAAGAACAGCCAAACTAAGAATAAAACCTTAAGATGTAACTTAGACCTGTATCTGTATCTATCAGATAATCTTGAAGTGATATTCAATTCCAATGGCTAGATTTATTTGTTTGTTTAATTTGAAATAAATATATTCAATTTATACATAATTATGTCAATTGTACATCTTCAGAAAAGCTTCAAATTCATTTTCTGACGAATCGTAGTCAACGCAGCTTTGTATAATGTATTGGTTTAATATTTCATATCAGGCTTCAACTTCAAGTGGGAAAGACAATTGTCACAATATAAAACTGACGTCAGTTGGTAACTAGGCGTGTCCTTTCCACATGGAAACATTGTTAACTTATTGTTGCCGCTATTTGCAGTTGCCCTTTGTCCGTAAAAGGTAACGCGATGACGTCTGCATGTGATATTTACGAGGAAAACAAAGGTCACATCACAAAGGAATAAAATAAAAACTAGTTGCGATTTTACTATATATCGCCAGGGGACGCTGTGAGACCGTGACAGGAAAACACCAGTCAACCAATCAGAGGATTCGTTACATCGGTGCTTAGTCTTGAAGCAAATGTGATAGCGAGGTTAATTTATGCGCGCAAGCGCAGCACGGCAAAGTGATAGACCCGCCATTTTGTCATCAGATTTGCTAGGCGGAAGTAATCGCCCAAAATGGTTGTGTTTTGGACACTTAAAACTGCCTGAGAACACGAAAAAACACCAGAAAATAAATCTTCGGAGTATTCTCCGATTGGATTGAGGGAAGTGATCCGTGGATGGCATCCTCACAGATGGATTTCTGCGGATAGAAAATCGAGGTAAGGGTCGGCTTTTCCTTTTGAAAATGGCGGCGCGCAATGCATTGTGGCTAACAAAGAACGGGCCGCAAAATTCGCCAGAAAAATAATTATCACTTTTTGTCCACATATCCATCGTAAAGTCATATGTTACGAATCCTATGACACCTTTCTTGTCAAATTCCGACCAAAATTGACAATTTTCGTCCGTCGCAGGTGTCCGCCATCTTGGCGTGGTCGACTTTGGCGCTAATCATGAAATGCATGAAATTCAGGCGCTCACTTCTCTGCGTCGCCAGAATTCAATAAAATATCCCGATCGAGTCATGACAACGATGCTAACATCTCAGCTCGTTAACTGGCAGTATGATCGGTAAATTGTACGTGTTTATTTTCCCCGGCAGGGTGTGTAGGGTTCCGTCGGGCAGCCCCCCGGCCGTCCCCCTAGGATGATGCGGCGGGGCAGCGTGACCGATCCGCAGGGCCAGCTCCGGCGGGGCAAGTCGCAGGACGGCCCGGGAGGAGGGGAGGGAGGCTTCCCCGGGCCGGGCGAGATGGCTCCCGAGCAGCTCCCGCCACAGTCCCCCTCCTTCCAACACCCGCAGAGCCCCCTCCAGCATTACATGATGGCTGCCAACAGCCACCCGGGGGCGGTGCAGGGGATGGGGCCGGTGTCTCCCCTGCCCCAGGGGCAGGCGGCACGCCCCTCCCCCGCGGGGCACATGCAGGTGAGCTTTGGTTTATTGGATATTTATAAGCAATGCTAAAATTGTGATAACAAGTTTGCTTACTACCACCTGAAAAGTTATTAATTGACTATGATGAAATGCACAATAGATACTACAATCTAATAGATAGTACAGACTACTTACACTAGAGAGCTCTTGCCATACTGAAGTAATCTGGAGAAAAGAAGAATACCTTTTTGCAACAAAATATTTTTGATGTTGCCAAAAATAATTTGCAACTGAGCAAGGTAAAAAAAAGACAGACTTGGTACTGTCAGTGTCACTCACAATCACATGTAACAGAACAGAAAAAAAAAGTATGTACAGCCCTGCAATGATTAGGGAATAACAAAGATCCCACGTGAATTTGCAGGTGCCGATGAACACCATGGGGATGCCCATGACAACTCTCAGCATGCCCATGAGCCGCCCCACCACTTCGCCCTCGTTCCAGAGCCCGGCCACGTCGCCCTTGGTTACGCGCCGGTTCGACCCCGCCGGCTCGCCGGGCTTCCTTCCGGCCTCAAGCCCCTCCCCCACCGGCCTCCCACCGCCACAGCAGCAACAAACGAGTCCCATGCACCTGCAAAGAGGGAATCCCCAAATGGCTACAACACAGATGATGGGCTCGATGGGAATGCCGTTGAGTCCAACGCGAGGCTTCCCTTTGGAACAAGGCATACAGCAGGGGATGCACTCCCCCATGCGCCAGCTGAGTGTCAGCCCCTCGGGCAGCGGCCACTTCATGTTTCAGGAGTTCAGAAAGACTTATTCTGAGCAGGAGATGCAGCGCGTGGCCATGGGGTACCCCCCGCAGCAGCAGACGGGTGGTACGATCCACCACCACGGACAGAGCCCCACGCGGGGGAACATACCGCCGCTGGCGAGCCCGACCGGGTTGGGACACGGACTTCCTGGGATGGGGATGCGTCAAATGGGACAAGTCGAACAGCGGAGACCCT
The DNA here is from genome assembly GCF_000003815.2 of Branchiostoma floridae. Classification (NCBI taxonomy): domain Eukaryota; kingdom Metazoa; phylum Chordata; class Leptocardii; order Amphioxiformes; family Branchiostomatidae; genus Branchiostoma; species Branchiostoma floridae. The sequence goes on along the minus strand of NC_049989.1, from coordinate 19,020,054 downwards.
CCTACAGCCCGACCAGAGCTTCGTACGATATGAACAGGACAAGTCCGATAGCCAGCGGATACGTCATGAACCCAGTAGTTAGCCAAACCAGTCCGATACGAACTACCCCGAGCCCACACACAAGCCCCATCCCTGTCAAGAAGCAGTCGCTGAGAAGGTTGGAAGAAAAACCTCCGCAAACTCCCGAAGCGGCACACTATCGGAAACTCTTAGTCGAGCACCACAGCAAGGAATTGAACCAGATCAAGGACTTACACAACGAGCGGTTGACGGAACTTTTCTTCCTTCAGAACGGCCAGATCATGATGGACTACCTTGCCTTTAAGAAACGGGGCGCGCCCAGTCTACTTAAGTTCCTCAAGCAACACAACTTAGATGACGACGAGGAAGAAGAACCAAAGGAACAGAGAATTAACGATGAGGTGAGCTCGTTTGCTTTGCTGCTACTAATTAACAAAGAAATCATCCATCAGAACTGCTCTCACCACTAACTCTTGAAAGAATTTTACAGGTACGTCCTAACTATCTATGTGTCATGCAATTTAGATTGTTTCTTTCTCGCTTTTCTGTCAAGTTACGTCTTTGATTTGTTTAGTCTTCTCAAGCTTACAATACTGGTGAGGCTTTTTTTTGTATGATTGCCTACAAAAGCATTACTAACTTTGCTTGCATTGACTAGGGTCTGAAATTTCTTCAGCTTTGAACTGGTTTAAAAACTAAAGTAGCTCAAATTAAATAGTTGCTATGCTTATGTATTTTGCATTGCTTGTGAGATAGACAAATTAGACAATTGATACATACTTTGTTGATGATTTTCCCTTTGGATGCATGCAGTAATGTTTGTCATTGATGTTTGTCTTCACGGCTATTATTACTCTGCAGTGTAGTGTGTAGTAACAAAAATGCTTGTCCGCCGATTAAGTTTATCTAAAACAAGATCATTGTGAATAGAAATGGTTATTTAGGCAGGGCTCAATATTTAAAACTGCTGTATATACCTTTTATCCATTACAAATGAAAAAGTGAACCTAATAGTGAACAAAACATTTCAGAATGCTTATAGTTGTGCTAAAACTCTATGATGGCTGGTTCTCTATCTACAATCCATACAAATAGCATCTGCGTTTTCCAATTTCCAATACAAGAAAAGTTGGACTTACCCAACTTTTCAAATGCTATTTGTCCATTCCTTCAAATCCTTGACAAAGACACCTTCCGTAGAGTTGATAATTTGATGAGTCCAACTTTTCCATGTTTTGGAAATCAGTGTTGAATTCTGTTTGGTTAAGTTTTTTTTAGCTTTTGACATATTTTGAACAGTTAAGGCTCCTTCTGCTCTCTGAACAAAACTTAGTGCATTGGTCTTATGCTAAGTAACTTGGCCGGTTTCTGCCACTGGATATGCTAGTCCTACTGCAATTGCCGCCTCCTGACATTAGTACATTTTGCTTTCAGAAAACAACGCCTAGACCCTCAAGTAGACCCTCAAATGTTCCATTCACACAGGTGCATACCATCATCCACGTTTTCCATTGATGCATTCCACTTTTTGTCTTTCACTTAGGAGAGCCATCTAGCTTTGTGTGATAGTACTGCAGTTTCTGCATGCATGGGCAAAGCTGTCACTGAAATATTTTCCCTTTTCTGTATGATTTACACATTCTTGTGGTTCTGTCTTGGCAGCTGCATCGTGGTTTGAACGCATAGAGAGCAACTAAAGCTTTCATACTGGTCTGCAATGGTCACTTTTAATCGGAAAAGCTGTTGTCCAAACTTCAAAATGTGTGAAGTCTACTCAAAACTTGTGTGTGAATGATGTAGGAAAGCTTTCACACTTTTCGAAAAATCAACTTCCCTGAATATCTGTGTATCTTTCTAAAAATATATATTCACTTTTGACAACAGGAGCACACCAAATTGCATAACCCATATGCATGCATTGTTTCGTGCCAGAGAAGATATCAGAGTGTAGAAACTCAAGGACCAATATTCCCCCTAATGTAATTTTCAAAAGTGCATACGGAGTAACTTGATATGCATGAAGTATTTAAAGCCAAAGTCTAGAATCGTTACTCCCCTTAAACCATTCAAATTTGAAATATCAGTTGCAGTTAGAGTTTTAGACTGCTTTCAAGTGCCTTTCCCAAGCTAAAAGTGACCATTGTTTTTTATATGAGGGGAGGGGAGGGGGGCGGGCGTTGGTTCTCTCTGTCTCTGGCGTGTGTTCTGAATGTAGGACTTCTCTCCGCCAGGTAAAAGTAATGACGACGAGCGGCAGTAACATCCCGGTCTGCACGCCGGTGGCCATCTCCACCCAACTGCCTCCCGAGGTCACGGCGATCTCTCAGCTCAGTCAACAACAGCAGCAGGTTAATAATGGATAATCAACACTTCTTTTCATGTCCGATGCGCACGGCACAAAATACCTCGCTCTTTTTCACTGTAGTTACTGAGGAAAGGCAGTGCATTTCTGAAACAAATGACTGTTTACAAAACTAAACCAGTTGGTTGACCAACTTCTGTTTCTTTCAGTTATCTGCAAAACCTGTTTGCACTGACACAAAAAGGAGTCAAGGTGATATATTGATCAAATTGAGTCCTATGCACAAAATGCTTTTTCTTTCTCGGTGTACCTGCAAAATTCTCGCAATAAGTTTTGGCAACATTTACTAAACGGATGCAAAGTAAAACATTGATGGCCACTACTTTCTTGTGGCAAAGGATTGGAAAGGATTAAAAGTATTAAAAAAACGTTGTGTCAAAGTTCCTGTTATATCTATCCCCGCTTCCATTGAGGAATTAGAAATATTGGCCAGGATGAAATGCACACAACAGATACTATATGAGAGCAGAATGCTGCAGAAAAAGAAATAAAACAGGAAATGAAACTGCTGCAGTTTTCTTTTACCTTCGCCCTGTTGTCTAACCACAAAACCAGTATAAATTGGATGCCATATCATTTACTGGATGCATCTCACCAAAAGGCAATTCAGCCTCTAAAATTGCAGCTTTTCTAAATTTTCCACTTTTAACTGCCGGTAAAGCGCAGTTTTGCAGTAGATATTTTGTGCCGTTGCCACACCAAGCAGACGTACCGTAGTCGATGCACACATGTCCGTCCGTGTCCCCCCCCCCCCCTCCCAGGCCTCTCGCTTCCATCCTAGTCCCGCCCTCCCGCATGCTGTAGCCTGGCAGACAAGTGGATCGTGCTGTAGCTCTAGCGCTGTCGTTAACCCCGTTGCCGTCCGCATACGTAGTAGGCTAGCATGGGATCCAGCCTTGTTGGCGAGACAGCAATGCTCTAGCAAGGCTGGGTCCCAGGCTATGTGTAGTCGCCAAGTCGTGAGCCGTTGGTCGGTTTAGAAAATGACGAGTAGAAAGGCTAACCTAAAGTGTTTTTTCACCCGCACAGCAACAACAGCAGCAAGCACAGTCGCACGTAGAACTCCATGCGGGAATGCCGGTGGCGACGAACGCCAACAACCTGGAGATCGAGGCGTTCCGGCGGCAGCAGGTGCAGGCGGGGGCAGAGCCGAGCCGACCGCCCGGCGGGCGCCACGGGATGGTGTTCCACCCACAGAACCAGGCACTGCAGCAGCAGCTCATGAGCTCCATGCAAGGTAGATACATCTATCCAATATCAAATCTGAGACTTAGTTGCTCCACATCTTGCTATGTAATCTCCAAGCAGATCCTACAATGGCATACGATAACTTACCAAACTGGCCAAGGAGTGAAGTCAGCTAAAAGGTGTCTGTCTGACACACTTCTAAGCCGTCGTTACTCCTCTGCAAGCTTTTGATACTATCTTATGCAACCAGACCTGCTTTGAGATTACTTCCAACGTACTTGCCATTCAAATGCATTCAAATTTTTAGCTTGAATTTTTTTATATTCCGAGGTGTTGTATTTTTCAACTTGAAAAAAAAAACAATTGTTACAAATATTTGAATGAAAGTTCATTTGTGTTAGTAGAGTCCAAAGTCAAATTTAAGCCTTGTTCCAAAACAAAGTTCTATGAATTTTCAGTTGATCTTGCCAACTTTCGATGTCTGCTTTCGTTGCGCTGACGTTCCATACTTCAATCATGCTTCCAATTTCTGAAAAGTTAGCGCAGTGAATGTGACATCTGATGTTGGTCTAGACTGAAAATTCAAGGCATTTCTTTTATGTTTGGAACAAAGCTCACATTGCACAACTGTAATCAAATATCTTGTTGATTTGGAATAGACTTGATAAGATGACACAAGACAATAATTTATCATTCTTTTTTCTGTTTCCAGGAGGTCTAGTAGCAGCCCAACAGCAGCAGCCTACCCCCTTCACTACCCAACAGCAGCCCCCTCCCTACCCCTCCCCCTTCGGTCCTGCCGTACCTAACACCACCCCCCTGCACAGCCCCCCTCCCCAGCCCCTGCCGACGCACCCCCCTCTGCAGCACCAGTTGAGCCAGCCACAGCCTGCCACCCTCCCCCAGACCGTGCCACAGACCCCACCTGGCATGGTGCAGAGGACTATGTCAGAGCCTCAACCTCCAAGTAAGGCAAACTCTGCTTTTCATTTGTCTCCAAGCAGAACTCTGGTTTTCATTTATCTTCAAGCAGATCCTACGGTGGCATAAGGCAGTATCAAAAACTGACAAAGGAGTATAGTTGGACTAGGAGTGTTCATTGGCTCCCAAAGGAGTGTAGCTAACCCAGGAATGTTAGCCAATGAGCACTCCTAGGCCAGCTACACCCCTTAACTGTAGGATCTGCTGGGAGATTAGATTTCCATGTCTATCTTAATCCAACCTGCATACAGTCCTCTTTCAAAGCTATTCACTAGTAGCGACTGCCTCTGCCTAAGGACCACATTGCTATTGTGGTCTCTTATAAGCATCCCCTCAAAATATTGCTGTTTATACATTTATTTCTGCTGGGTTTGTTTCCAGAATGATACTAGAAGTGCAGACAATTTTCCAAGAAAGACCTGATTCCATTATGTATTCTGTATCTTTCAATCATTCTTTTTTACTTATGTCATAGCTCACCTTTGTTAAAATGTTTTTGTTTTTTGTTAGCCAATGTATATAAGTTTTTCTCTTGTCCCCGCATATAATTGTACTGTAGACATAAATTGCTCGCACTGTTTGGAAACAAAATTGACCAATCCAACTAGCACAAACAAGTAGATTTGGTTATTTCAAAAGGTTGCTACATCACCAGTGAAAAGGGAACTTTTGTTTTTACAAATATATGTTCACCAATAACATGTAACGGGCATACTTAACATTACAAAGAGTATCTGGAAAAATGCTTTTGTTCTTCTTTTACTTAATTTCATTTCTCCCTTCGGCTCAGCTTCTGTGCTCTTTTCAGCGTTCCAAACGCCACAACAACCAAAGGACTTACCCAAACCTCTGAGCGTGTCCACGATGATGCCCACGTCAGCGACCTCTGCCGCCGTCGTCGCCAAGTGCACCAAGTCTCCGCTCTCCCCGACGTCCAGTCAGAGGCTGCAGACGCGCCACCAGCATTCCATCTCACACGTGTACGACACCACCATCGGATCACAGGAGGAGATCGTCGAAAGGGCAAAACAGGTCAGTCATACAAATTCTTGTTTTGACTACCTTTACTCAGGGTTTTCATTTTCAGGACAGAGAAGAAACTTCTTTTGAAATTGGGTCAAATCTGTACAAAACCTGTTTTTAAACTAAGCTAATCATCCAGGTATATGCAGATTTCTCGCCTCAGGTTTCTTTGAACGGTTGTTCCAAAGACAGTATAAAATTATGTTCTATTTAAAGGACATGGCTCACTTGTATACAGCTAACTTTTTACCTTGTATATCAGCACAGGGAAGTATATCATACTAGCTTTATTGATGATTCGAAAACAAAAAGTTTGAACTCCCTGAAATTCAAAGTGACCAGTGCTACATTTCTGATCTTTAACAGAGGGTAGACTTGAAGTGACAATAGAGATTGTTGTATTGATGATAGTTTCATGTGTCTCCTTAGGAAGCTGCAGTACAACAGAGGGTAGCAGAGCTGAGAAAAGAGGGCCTGTGGTCCCAGCGCCGCCTGCCCAAGGTGCAGGAGCCGCCCCGCCCCAAGGCACACTGGGACTACCTGCTGGAGGAGATGCAGTGGCTCGCCACCGACTTCGCGCAGGAGAGGAAGTGGAAGATGGCGGCTGCGAAAAAGGTGGGCTTTTAAAACTACCAAGCTATGGAACTCCCTCAATGACATTCAACTGTTCTCCTGTATACAATCTTCAAGCCCTTCAAACAACTGTCTCCTAGTACAGTGGATTCCAATTATTCGTATTACGCCTTTTTGGATAATTCGGGTAATTGGATAGAATTACGAAATCCCAAAACATTTGCCATTCATTCTATTGTTTAGAACATCGCAGAATTGGATAACCCACGGTCTCAAACTTCGGGTTTTTGGATAGAATTACGTCAGGTCACACAAATTAAAAATGGGAAAATATGCCCTAAAACTTACAAAATGAGTCCAAAGGTAACTAGTAAATGTATGTATAAAGGTGTAAAGCCATGTAAAGGACCGTAAGAAAGTTACATTCCACAGAAAATCTAGCCGATAGCGCTGTGCTAGCGTGCGAACATTTGGAGTTAGGCGCCATTTTGTTAGGTTGCCGCAAGGTATGATGGGCGAACGTCATGGGAACGTCAACACGCTTTTGAGTTCATATTTCCCCTTCAGACAACGTCTAAACTTGGTTTACCCTACAAAAATGTGTTTTTTCATATCCACTGTCTCATTAATTGAGCTGATTTCGGCTGCGCTGCGTAGATTTACAACAACGCACGTAATGCAACAGGAGTGATTTCGCAATGACCTATCTTGCGCATTGAATGGCGGGATATCTCAACCCACGCGCCGCCATTTTAAATGTTTTGAACGTGAATTTTTTCCGTCTTCCACCGCGAAAGACGGAAATTTCAGAGTAATTTGTGGACACAAGTTGTAGACAAGAAGGTCAAGAGTTTATCACTCTCCAATACCGTTGTTTTAACTTAAAATTATGAAAGTAACGTCATATTCTCCGGCATACGAGCGGAGCCATGTTCGTCTTTGTTTTGGTATGCCGCCAAATTGCCGACGCACGGCTGTGCGAGTCAAGCGTACTTTTCCACATGTGCATTTAGCCACTGATTTGAACTCTTTATAAGATCAAGCATCTCACAGAAATCGCACAGTATCGGAACATATGATTAAAGTTTTGTAAACGGAGTTCCGTATCGTTAGAGTGGTAACCTCTATGAGTGTCTGTGTGTGTTATGTTTGCGTATTGGTTTTCAAAACTACACCCCTCCCCAACCAATGCCGCTAAAGCTGGTCATATAGCCAACTTCGGACTCTAGAATAGGCCGGATAATTGGATAAAATGCCCAGACAAATAGGCGATACAATAAAGCGGATTCCACTGTACTTAATGATTTCCACCATCCATCATCTTAGTTCATTACCTAGAAGTGGTGAAATGGCCCTGCATTGAACAAATCAGTTTTTAAAAATGCCAAGTCTCCTTGTCCAGGCTTTGTGATACTCCATTCTGCAGAGTTTGTGGCTAGCCCCCAGAAATGAAGTTAAAGTCCTCCAGCACTATACATGGTAACTATTACAACCCCATCTCCGTTCCAAAGCCTTTGGACCACACAAGTTTGTGACATCACTACATTGGGGGTAGTCCATTGGTAGTGGAGTGCAGTTGGTGGAGTGTGTGTCTGTTCAACTGCCATACTCTTTACCAAATGCTGGGTGCAAAGCAGAGAAAGCAGCATGTACCATTTTAAAGTCTTTGGTATGATTCAGCCGAGTATGAAGCTAATGACCTACTGAATGCAAGGCCTGAAAAAATGATGCACCTATAGGGCCTAGAATTCTGTCATTGTTATAACAAGTTTTGTAGGTATAAGAACTCCCTCAGAACAGGCCAGCTGAATTATCATATTTCTTCCTGGTCGTATTGAGGGAGAGAAAAACGTTTTCCTTTTAAAAACCCATGCAGAAGTTTCTCGTCTTCTGATGTGGATCCTGTCAGAGGATACAGGATTTTTTTAATTAATAAAACAGAGAAGCTGTCAGAAAATCTAGCATCTTGGCATGTTATTTAATTGTCAAGAATCTGATAACATCCCTGTGTTTTGCTGACGACCCTAATTGTGTTCCTTTAGGCCCAGAAACAATACAGATGTAGGATGTTAAGTCTTAATTTTTCTGACATACTCTAAGACCAATATATATATGTTGTTTGAGTTATGTATGTGTCCAGGGCCACCCGCAAAACAGACCGTATCCCAAGTGTGATTTTTACCGTAGTAAAATGATATGGAATGAAATAAAAGAACTTGTGACTGTCAATTGGCCTCCAGATCTTATTTCTTGGTGTACAAAATAACATTGGCCCTGGTTACGAGGTATATTTCAACAGCTTGATGTTTTATTCCTTATTTCAGCTTGCCCGAGCAGTTGTTCGGTTCCACCAGGAGAGGAAAGCTAAGGAGGTCCGAGCTGAGAAGGAGGAGGCCCTGCGTCTCAGGAGAATAGCTTCTAACATGGCCAAGGAGATCAAGGCTTTCTGGGCTAACATTGAAAAAGTAAGCCAGTCTTGAAGAAGAAAATTTAATCATCTTGAGACAGTCATTGGGCTAGGTAACGAAACATGTAGAGGACAAGGTATGTAGGCTTCGATGAATGAAATAAGAATGAGAAAGACCAGTATTTGCTTATGAGGAAATTCAGCACTTTTCACTCCAGCCACCTTAAGAAAAGATGAACTGTTCAAAACTTCATTCCATACCTACGGTATAGCGGATTGAAAATAAGATTTAGTTAAGTTACCTTAAGGTACCTTATGCAGGAGACCCATGTTTTCAAAAGGATCTCAAATCAAAAATGGTACTGATTTGATTTTTTGAACACCTACGTTTTCAGACTTGCTAAGTTTCCATCTTTTTTGTGGAATGAAGTATGCATTTTTAATAACAAAATGTGTCAACAGGAAACAATTTGTATCATTCTGCTAAAAGCCACATTTTCCCACATGGGCAAGTCTCTACAGATGTTGCTCTATCAGAATGTGGCCAGATCCATGCATACTTTGCTTCTGCCACTGACTTCACCATGTCATTAGCAGCAATGGAGCATGCAACAAGTCCCTGTTTTTATAAAGTTATATGTATCAGCTATTAAAATGCATTGGACTGTAGCAGTTTTAGCATCCACTTTCACACTGTTGTCCTATTATGTATGAGAAGTTAAACTTTAAGTGTTAAATGCTGACATCATATTTACTTTGGGTTGTCAGAGTTTTTTATGAATAATAACTGAAAAATAGTTTTATTCTAACGAAGAATGCTGTTGATGTTTGCCTTTTAACATTTTGCACTACTGAGAAGATGTGTTTTTACTGTTCAGCTAGTTTTTTTGTTTGAGCTTTTTTTATTCACGAAAAACCCAAATTGGTGTGGTGGCCGCATTTTTAGGTGATGAGGGAAAGAAGGTAAGGGCCAGACAGAATAAAACAAAGGTACAATTTATGTTTCTGAATTTGATTACCAGTTATCTCCTCTCTGTACTTGCAGGTTGTGCAATATAAGCAGCATTCACGGTTGGAGGAGCAGCGTAAAAAGGCGTTGGATCTCCAGCTAAACTTTATCGTGGACCAGACGGAGAAATACTCGTCCTGGCTGACCCAGGGGCTGAAGGAGGACTCCTCACTACAGGGGTCAGCAGCCTCCAGTCCTGGGAGGGACACAGGGCTTGGAGAGGGTGAGTGGGATGTTTCCTTTTCTATATTGGATTGTTTTATAGGCTCTGCCTCCTTGAAAACACACTTGCTAAAAGCTACAGCTACCTCTGGACCAAGAAGATACCAGGCCAGTCGGTGTGCACATTATGCTGGAAAGGGTTATAGTCCTAATGGTGTTGTGTGAAACCATTGTCCACTGTTTATTGTACTCGTCAAAAAGGGTAGGAGAATTTCCCTGATAAAACAAACCTGTAAATACTGTACATAGTATACTGTTTTCTCTGCCATTAACAGTGGAAGAATGAGTTCAACTGTTCACTGAATTAATTCTTGATAAACTGGTTTGAGATCTAGACTAGCCGAGTGCTGCCTATCCGTGTCAGGGAATCCAGCAGCTGTATAATCAAATAATGGATACTACTGTTACTACTGCTACTATTTTTTCCGAGTTCTCACAACCATGTTATCTGTCCATGTTTAGATGAAGAGTTCCACCCTGATGATGAGAGTGATGATGAGGAGACTCTGGACCAGGAGGAGGAGGCTGATGATCAGGGGGATGTGGATGAAGAGGTTCGTTTCTTTGTTTTGCATACTAGTAAACTGCCTTTAGACATGAAGAAACTAATTGAAACCATGTATAGTGGGACCCCTTGGAAATCAACTCTCAATAAGATGTAGGGGCTACCCACTTGTCTTGAGATTAATAAATAGTTAAATAAAACAGAAAGTAAGCTAGAAGGACATGAACTTCTCTCAGCAATAAATGACAAGCAGTTCTGGAGAAGAAGCTTGCTGTAGCTCATAATGAGGAGAATCGATGATGATAAAGTACAAGCTGCGGATGTGAAAGCTGTTGTTTTGAATCCTTTCACAACGAGATGGGTACAAATATTCTATTCTTTTCTATATGAAGGAGAGATCATTAACATGCTGAAGGTGTGGCTCTGGCCAAACACAGGCCATTCGCTTCACGTCTCATCTTAGACGACGTCCCTTACTAAGGCTAGGCATTCATTTTTGTGAGGAAATAGGTGTATAGTGCCTTTTCCAAGGGCACAACTTCGTGCCTGCTAGGGATTTAAACCCAGAACCCTTAGATTCTAAGACAACAACCCTAACCAGAAGACCACGTTGCCACCTGCAGGTTGCGCTCCTTCAGCAGGAGAGTGAAGTACCTCTGGAGGACCTCATCTCCAAACTGCCTCCTGAGATCCTGGAGAAACCTGCAGAGTCCATGGAGGTGGACGGGAACTCTAGCAGCGAGGAGGTACAGGACTTTGGTGTTTGTTTTTATTCTGATTCTCCTGTCGATTTTTCAACAGATAGGAAGGCAAACAGGCACTTGCTGGTGGGTTCGGCAACCTGTTTGCCTGGCTTGCACATGACTTTTTATGATGGATGATAAATGATATTAAGGTGTGCAATTCCTTCTCCACCCTCTCGTCTACTGGTGCACTAAGTCTCACAGGGACAAAAAATTATTTTTTATTACAACTCTGAAAAGAATAGGAAATAGTCGGAATCCTAAACCGTGGTGTCAATTTTGTTATAACTCTGTCTTTTCAAGTGATAATCTGGTGGCAAAAGAACTCTAAGACAAAATCTAGTAGGTTGAGAAAGAGTAGCTAACTTTGAGTTGAGATTGTTTTGTCAAAAGTAAGAAGTAGTCATGCCTTCTTGAGTCAAAGATATGAGCCAAGGATTGAAGTGTTTACAAAGTCATATTTCCCTACAAAAGTGCACACAGAGCCACAATACTATCTGTGACTATGGAAACAAGTAAGGTGGTATGTAGAATAATTCCCTCATAACGGGCCAGCTGAATGATTACATTTCTTCCTGGTCGTATTGAGGGAGAGAAAAATGTTTTTCCTTTTAAAAACCCATGCAGAAGTTTCCTGTCTTCTGATGTGGATCCTGTCAGAGGATATATCATTCACTTTAATTTAGAGAAAATCCTAGAAAGTACATTATATTGATGTATTTTTAATGGCTAAGAATCATTCAAACATTCCTACATCTTCTGAGTCTAGATCATTTCTGAAATCAGGTATCTCACTGGTAAAGCCAAGCTGCAAAAGGCTACCTAAAAATGGGAAAAAAAATCAGGTAAATCATTTCGTAGGTGTAGGTTTATTTTTCTCTTTTTATTTCATGCAGGATGTGTATTTACCTAGTCGGAAGTTTGGTTGAAGAGTCATAATGTATTGTTATTTACTTCAGGAGGAGGAAGACTCGACCAGACAGGCACCAGATGATGATGAGTTCATGCCGTCCGAAGCCTCAGAGGAAGAAGGAGGTGGGTGTTGATGGCTTCACACTCAGTAATATTTTTAACTGTGTGTGTCTGTGTCTCTCTGTCGGTCTGTGTGTGCGTGTACGTGCGGGCATGCACGTGTTGCCTGTGCTCCTTTTGAAGGAATCATGGTTCAAAATACCAGATTCAACCCAGATGCTATAGTATGAGAACACGGAACTTCACTTAGAAACAAGGCATAAACAAATGGCATTATAGGCAAGACAATAAAATTTCTGGGTCAAAAGTGAACAAATCAAAGTTCCTTGTTCCTGTTTCAGCTGGTGATGATGAAGAGACAATAGAAGAACAAGAAGAGGCTGAGGGCGAGGCAGATCACAAAGAAGAGCTGGATGATCTGCAAAAAGAAGGTAAACCACACTTAGTCAATTGACATAAGCTTGAAATTCCAACATGCAATGTGTAGGAAATTTTGAAGATTGCAGAAGATTGGGTATACAGCATTTTGCTGTACTTGAAGGAAAGTTTATCTGTTATCGTAATTAGCTGTTTCAGTACACAAAGTAAATGTATTTCTCTACTTTAGAAGGGTCATATATTTGATCCTTAAGGGCTTCCATTGTGTGAGGGTATACATAGCCTCTACAACATATGCCAATTTCAAGGAATACAGACTTGGCTACAAGTTGGTATTATGATATTCATTACATAGAATAGGAATGCAAGCCCTGTTATGACACTTTGCAAATCCATTAACAAGTTTAATTTCACATCTTCTTAACGAAAGAAGTTTGGAGTTGCTAAATTTCCGATTTTGATTTATTAAAAGTATGATGCATTTATTATCTAGGTGAGATGTCCATGGAAGAACTGATGAAGAAATACGGTGGTGCTTACGAGGAAGGGTTCGAGCCTCCCCCCAGTCCTCCTGAGTCCAGCTTCTCTGATGAAGACCAGGAGGGTTATGATGATGAAACTGAAGGTGAGACTATCAACATAAAGGTTTTAGAAAATGAAAAAGTGCTGTAAAACATCCCTAGATAGTTTCATCAGCTTGGTAAAGTACTGTTGATGCTGTCTGACAGACATCGAAATGTTGGTAGTGAGTACTATTCTGGTTGTGTTTGAAGAATCTTACTATATGAGTGCGGTTAGACAATTGTAAAATGTGGATTATGAAGGTGTTGATACACAACATCTAAAGAGTGAATACTTTTTTGTTTGTACAAAAAACTTTATCAACCAGTGATTTACTATCTTTTTGAAACCAGCCGTGGATTTAAAATACTCAGTAGATTTTTGTGTAAATGGTATTGGTCAAGACATTTCTTCTGGGAATTCTGTAGCAGTCAATTTTGAATGAAAGAAGTTGGTAAATTTGATTTGAATAGCTAAGAGGTGCTTAGAGACTAGTAACTCCCTCACAACGGGCCAGCTGAACACTTTTATGTCTTCCTGGTCGTATTGAGGGAGAGAAAAATGTTTTCCTTTTAAAAACCCATGCAGAAGTTTCCTGTCTTCTGATGTGGATCCTGTCAGAGGAGACAAGTCATATTCACAATCAATCAAATTTGATCCAACCAACATCTCCATTGTATCTAACTTACAAAGTCTTCACTCTTGTGCTTAGTGCATAGCAGGGATTCCTTCCTCTGATGTCATGATTCATTGCTTTAATTGTACTACTAAGTAAAAGCACAAAGTAGACAGTTGCATTCAAGCATTAATGACTGACATATTTTCATTTCACTTGCAGTTTTTTTAAGAGCTTTGTTTCAACTTTGTTCACACAACAATAAATGTTTCATCAGTACAAATTTATCATGAATGAATAGTACTTCAGATATGTTTGTAGTTGAGTCATAGTTGTTCTGTGTAGAATTTTCCATAGCATTTGATTGAATGGGGCAGTTTAACGTGAATGAATGACTTTAATCAACGTTATAAAGAAATAGACCTGGAGTGTATTGGTCATAATAGAATCATGGTTGTTGTTTTTCTGTGTAGAATCAGAAACAGAGGAGCCCAGTGATGAAGAGGAGGAGGAGATGGCAGACATCGGAATGGAGTATCTCATCCACGGGGACAAGGAGAACCACCAGCCACAGGAGGGATCATCGGTAAGGACATACTTGTCAGAGGATCTGCTCCCAAGTGTAAGGGCATCCAGTGTGTCCAATTTCTTGTTATTTCTAGAATAGTGCGTCCAAATGACTACTGGATGCATGCCCGGCTGAAAGCCTGCAGGACGGAGAATACGTAACGACTGATGATCAACTGATAATCATTAGTCATTGCCCAAATATCAGTGGCCATTGCTGTGACACAACAAACACATTGCTGGACATCATTAAAAGGTTATTTGTAGGCATTTATGATTAAAGAAAGACCATTGGTAGAGCTGGGTAGAGATTTGTCAAATTTCTTTACACTCACAGCATGGCTGAAGGTGTGAAGTCTGTCATGTCATATTCTTAATATTGTCCTTTTTGTTTTAAGACGCAGCAAGAAGGCAAGGGTCCAAGCAAGGAGATCACAGACATCGCTGCTGATGCCGCAGCCTGCCAGCCTACAGGGTACACGCTAAGTACAACACAGGTCAGTGGGAATATACAAAGAGATTTGAACACTTGCTGCTAACATGATGAACCTACTTATACTTTTCTGATCATACATGATCCGACAAGCACTGGGTACTGATTAGCACTGGTTGACTTAATGGTTGCAAGATCTATATGGCCTCAGTATGTCAGTATTAACCATAGTTAAGTTCTAGTGACAAGACCATGTCATCAGTGGTTGAATAGTCAAATTTGTGATTGACAGTCACTCAAAACCCAGGACTGTGCACCTTCAAGCCAGTGTGCCACTGCTGAAAGTTACCTGCAAATTTCTTAAATTACAAAGTGAAACAATCCTCCACACCACTTCTATGTTTGAGATCAGTTGAGGTACCTAAGAGGAAATATGGCTGTAAACATGTTCATGCAGCTATCATTTTTTTTTTACACCAAACCCATTTCGTGTACCCATACAGAGAAATAAATGATTGAGACCTTGAACGTGTTTTGTTCCCTCAGGTGAAGACTCCTGTGCCGTTCTTACTGAAGCACACCCTGAGAGAGTACCAGCACATTGGGCTGGACTGGCTCGTCACCATGTATGACAAGAAGCTCAACGGCATCCTGGCAGACGAGATGGGTTTGGGGAAAACCATCCAGACCATTGCTCTGTTCGGTCATCTCGCCTGCGATAAAGGT
This sequence comes from Branchiostoma floridae, assembly GCF_000003815.2. Lineage (NCBI taxonomy): Eukaryota > Metazoa > Chordata > Leptocardii > Amphioxiformes > Branchiostomatidae > Branchiostoma > Branchiostoma floridae. Next base: position 19,004,767 of record NC_049989.1, on the reverse strand, counting down.
TTGTTGTTGTTTTTATTCACAACTCTTAAAAGATGAGGGGGGCATCAGGAAAACTTTTCAGACCTTCACTCTGTTTAGTCATCTTGAGTCACACAATATTTTTGTTGTCAACAGACGAGATTGCAATAGGTAAAGCGCTGTTTTGCTACCTGGTGTGTGACCAAAGGTCAGAAAAGCATTTTGGTGTCATGTCGATAAAAGTTAGACCTATAGGTAATAAGGTACACAACTTAACGATGACTCCAGCAACTGGGTAGATTGTGTATTTTGAGGCTTTTGCACTTTTTTATTCCACAACTTCAACTTAACGCTGTTGGACTTCCTGGCATCTTGTTCTATCTTATTGAAAATGTCTATTTTTCTAAAGTCACAAAATGCAGTAGGTAGACAGCAAGATATTGCTGCCTGTTGATTATTGAATAGTGTCTGTCACTTCCAGAGGATTATGTATTACGGTATGTATTTGCAGCTAAATCTCTGGCGTTTGATTTACTTGTGTCATTATTTCCAGGTATCTGGGGTCCCCATCTGATCGTGGTTCCCACAAGCGTCATGTTAAACTGGGAGATGGAGTTCAAGAAGTGGTGTCCAGCCTTCAAGATCCTCACCTACTACGGAAACCAGAAGGAGCGCAAACAGAAGCGTCAGGGCTGGACCAAGCCCAACTCATTCCACGTCTGCATCACCTCGTACAAACTGGTCATCCAGGACCACCAGTCCTTCAGGCGCAAGAAGTGGAAATACCTGGTCTTAGACGAGGCTCAGAACATCAAGAACTTCAAGTCTCAGCGCTGGCAGACTCTGCTGAACTTCCAAAGCCAGCGGAGGCTGTTGTTGACAGGAACTCCCCTGCAGAACAACCTGATGGAGCTGTGGTCGCTGATGCACTTCCTCATGCCCCACGTGTTCCAGTCACACAGGGAGTTCAGGGAGTGGTTCTCCAACCCAGTCACAGGCATGATCGAGGGGAACACGGAGTACAATGAGGGACTGATAAGAAGACTACACAAGGTACGAAAGGATTTTTTTTTACATTTTTTTTCTCAGTTCTTTTCCTGGAGGTTTGTTGGTTTAAATTTTATTTTCTCAGTTATTTATCCAGCTTTCATCCAACTGTGAGCATAAGGCATCATTGAAAAGAATCTTGTAGAGCAAATTGTTAACTGCAAATTTGTATGTTTCGTCAAGACTAGTGAAATTTTTTAGCTTGAGTACCATCCTCTGTAGTGACCGATTTATTTGATTCAGTCCTTTCACTTGCTAAGCAAGCGTGGTTAGGAAGCAAAAGGATTGAGCCAGTGGTCACTACAGAGGATGGTACTCGGACTACAAATTATAAGCTTAGGAAAAGGTTTGATGATAAAAAAAGTCTTTGAAATGAACGAGGTTGATAAGACGAGTCATCTGCTGTAGTGATGACTCAGTCGCAAACCCTCGGAGACCATCTTGTGGACTTGGCAGGCTGTGCCGGTGTATACCCTCACCTGGACAGCGTATTTGACCACATACACTACCTACTCTTACATGTGTTCACAAGATATCGTTAATCTGTTGAAGAAGGGTTAACACTAGAAGTCAAAAACATATCTCGTTTTGGCTATGTGGATGAGAATAAATTTTGATTGATTAATTGCTATAATAAAAAAAAAATAGTATTAAAACTGCAATACAAGTTTATTCTCTTTGGAAACCTTAGTTCCAAATTTGCCAGGAGATTATTCTTTTCCATTTTCCAGAAAGTTGCAACAGTTGAACTGAATTTGCTGAGTTCATGTACTGATATCAGGTTTTGTTCCAAACCTGAGGTGTCCACACTAATACCACTGTACTCTTTCCTCCCTTGCCCAGGTGCTGAGACCGTTCCTCCTGAGAAGACTAAAACAAGATGTGGAAAAGCAGCTCCCCAACAAATACGAACACGTGGTGACGTGTCGCCTGTCCAAGAGACAAAGGTTCCTCTACGATGACTTCATGTCTCAAGCCAAGTAAGTTCTCTTCCATCTTTCCCATAACTGGTACATACTTTGTCTTCTCTGTACCAAACTTTTGCAGTCTGAGAAAATGTAACTTATTCTCGGAATAAAATCTTCATGGTACATGTAGCAGCAATTACATGTAAAAAAATGTTTGTTATCGGTAATAATAAGTTCATATTACAGTCAACATAAAAGTACATTGAAAAAAATCAGGCATTACAATACTTATTGCTAAAAAGGCTTAAGTCCAAATGTGCAGCTAACTTGATGAACTAACTCATACTTTTCTGATCATACATGATCTGACAAGCACTGGGTACTGATTAGCTCACAGAAAACTTTGTCAGAAGTTTTCATCATCATTATTTTGCCTTTAGTTGGAAACTAAGAAGAGGTGCTAATTTTTTAAAGAAGTACAAATGAAAATAAAATGTAACAAGAATGTGTACAGCATGTGCTGTTCAGACATTTTCTTCCCCCTATGCCTGATTGCTTCAGAGATAGAAGGTCTGCACTCTATTCTTTACTAGCGTTTTCTTGATTTTCAAAACAAGAGACCCTTGCTAATAAGGTCTAAACCTTGTTTGTTTGTTTGTGCTTTTATTTTCCCTGATTTTCAGAATGAGGGATACCCTTGCCGATAGAGTTTTACCTTGTTTTTCTCCTTGCCCTTCAGAACGAGGGAGACCCTTGCCTCTGGCCACTTCATGAGTGTGATCAACATCCTGATGCAGCTGAGGAAGGTGTGTAACCACCCAGACCTGTTCGACCCTCGGCCCATCATCTCTCCCTTCAACACTGAGGGAATCTGCTACTACACAGCCTCTCTGGTACACAGGGTAGTGGAGTATCATCCATTTCAGGTGAGGCCCTATTTTTTACATCTGTGGTTACCAGGAGTGCCTAAGCATTTGCTTGAACCTCATGAAATTCGTACGAATCTTATGTGATTCGCACAAATCACTAAGTGAAAACGTACAAACCTTATAGGATATGCACGATTCTTATGTGATACCCACGAACCTTATGTTATGAGAAATGGATTGGATGAAGTTTTGCAGGTAGCTCAGAAATCTGGTTGCCCTCAAGTCTGACGTTCGCCAGGCAGATGCCTTCCCAGCTTGTTTAGTGCAAATGGTAGCACTGTTTCAGCAATATTTGAGTTTGCCGAAGGAATGAAAGGGAGATTTTGGCAGTGTCTAGATTTTGTGCTTGAAATGGAACTTAAACAGAAAAAGATGCTTTGAATTTCAAGACACACAAAATCTTTGGTTACAATCTTCAACTGTTGGTATCAACATTTTTGTCTGATGAACTTTCGATGAAATGCCTTACATATTTGAAATAACTGATAGAAAACGAGGTTGATAAGACGAGTCATCTGGTCTGGTGATGATTCAGTCGCAAACCCTCGGAGACCGACTTGTGGACTTGGCAGGCTGTGCTCGTGTATACCTTCATTTGAACAGCGTATTTGACCACATACACAACCTACACTTATATTTACAAACTGTTAACCTGTAAAAAAGCATTCTACTAAAAGTCAAGAACTGCATTGAAAGATGTTTTTGTGAGTCTAGTTTTAGGGCTGCAAGATCAGTGGTTGTTTATATGCAGATAGACGTTGGTGGTTTTTCTTCTGTATAGCATTTGAACCTTGGGCACTTAAACCTGTTCATGGCAGACATTATTATCAGTTTTTCTCCTAGAAAATCTTACAACACTTATTTTTCCATAATGAGTAGTAAGTAGTCTTCTGTTCTATTGCAGCATGTGAACCTAGGGTACCTAAACCTGTGCCTGGCAGACACAATCATCAGTTACATAACACTAGATTTTTATCACTTTCAGTTTGGACAAAGATGAGTACTAAGTAAGATGCATTCTCTTTTATTGCAGCATGTGAACCTAGGGTACCTAAACCTGTGCCTGGCAGACTTGGAACTGAGTCTCCCCGCCTATGCTGCTCACCGTGTTAACCAACTACAAGCCTCCAGACAACTCATCGAGGAGATTGACTCCCAACCAGACCCCCCTCCCCGCTTACCCCCCATGAAGCTCAGACCCAGCCTGTTCCAACCCCCTGCTCCGACGCCCAAGGAGACCGGAAGGGCATCTCCACTCACCCCTGCAGCGGTGGCGGCACAGTCTAGCCCACGGGCATCTCCCGTGGTGTTTTCTGTAGCTGTCGTGCCACCAAGGGTGAAATCTCCGGCTGTGGCATCAGCGTCGCCTGCTAGAGCTTCACCACCTGTCCAAGGTAATGACTTATGTTTCATGTAACTGTGATTCAGATGAAACATGACACATGTACTAAGCTCCAAGCCTACTAAGAGTTAGTAAACTGTAAGTATTAAATACTGTATTTTGCAAAGCCCATTCCTCAAAGAAAGTGCTGAAAGAGACAAGATAATGTTATTACAATAAAAAGACATTGTATGTAAGTTACATGATGTTTTGTCAGCTGAATGAGCAAAATTTTCGATTCCGAAGCAAGTGCACTTCAGAGCATTTCATTAATATATTTTGCTGTTTGGGCCTGGAATTTTTCAGTCTCTTAACTTCATTATTTTTGCTATAAATATGTTTTCTTATTCAATAAAACTGCTTGTTTTAATTGTTTAAGTTACAATCCCCACTTTGATTATTTTACATTGCTGTTCCATAGTTGTGCAACCGATACAGCAGCAGGTTGCTGTCCCTGCTGTCACCACTACTGTCCCAGTGGCCCCTGTACAGCCCAAGGTCGCAGCGTCCCTCACACCGTCGCAGGCTGTCACCATCGTGTCACAGATGCAACAACAACAACAACAACAGCAGCAACAACAACAACAACAGCAGCAGCAGCAAGTAAAGGTTTGTAGTTTCTTATTATTAGATATGCAGCAAAGCTTGTGTCTCACTTGTATAGTTCACTTGTATATGACTAAAAACTAAAGATGGTTAAAGCTAGCTTTCAGTCATCATCTGTCATTGTTTAAGTATCTTGAACAATAATGTAGCTTTGGTACAGTTTGCATCTTGAGCTAAGCACACCAGGTCACTCTTACACTTGATAAAGGCTTGAAGTTATGCCTGAAGCTTCGTCATACACCGGGCCTTTATGTCACCACCTGAAATGACAAATGTAATCCCTTTGAACATGTCCAAGCTGGGCTCAACCCTAAGATCAAATCCCCCCTGAGTACTCCTATTCCATGGGATTGTGTTCAAACTGCCATTATGTAGGCACTTGTAGATTCCTGGTGTTTTTCTAATGTAGTGACCAGTGTGTTGTTGTGTTGTACGGTTTCTACAGCAGGGCGTTGCCCAGATGGTTCCCACGACGACCCCGGCTGCCGTGATCACGACCCAGCCCCAACAGTTGCCTGGGTTCACCATCCCCACATCACTGCTACAGCAGAGACTTATACTACAGGGCACACAGAGACTTCCCACAGGTAAAACATGTTAGTCACTTAACAGTATAAACCTTCCTACAGGTCAGGGGAATACCAGGCTTTAATTATAGGTGGTCCAAATTTCTTTTCGCGTTGAGTTGCAGAATATAGGTACAAGTATTGTAAGAGGTCCAGGGACATCCACTTTCCATGGTGGTTCCAGAGTTTTAGAGCATTTGAAGTTAAAATGGTACATTCTATGGCATCCTTAAAGGCAAAATTACTGTCAGAGAGGTCACAGTCTTCAACTGTGACTTAATGGCATCCCTGGTCAATCAGAATTTATGCTTGTTAGAGGATCTACTCCCCAGTGTAAGGAGGTCTAGTGCATCCGATTTCTTATTACTCTTATTTTAGAACAGCACTTCTAAATGACGGCAACAACTATATCTAGAGGACAGCCTTTACCACCTTTAGCTGGTTACTGAAATTATCTTTCTCTTCCAGGTGAGGTAGTGTCCATCGCCCAGCTGACGCCGGCGACCACCACGGTGGGTGGTGTAAGACAACCATTGGTTCCCTCTCAGCCAATCACAGTGCAGATCCACCAGACTCAGCAAGGCGCGAGACTCACGGTTCCCACCGGACAGATCAGGCAGTTGCCAGGTAACCATTTCTTTTCGTTTTAGTGTATGAAATAACTGTTCAAGCCCATCACACATTGTAGACTTTGGCCTCATGACCTTCTCCAGACCATGGTTGTAAGTGAAAAGTACCAATTCTGTAATTTCATACCAAGAGTACAGATTTCTTTGGGCTATCACATACTTGGGCATGATACTGATGCTTCTCTCATGAAAGTTTAGGTTTATAAACACTACCTTGTCCAATAAGTGCAAGTTGAGGAATGATGACAAAAAAGGCCGAATTACAGTAGCCCTCTCCCTCTTGGAAATGGGTTACGGTGACAAAAACTCCTGGAAGCGATTACATCCATACTGACCTCACTGCACACAAAGCATATCAATTTAGTATTGTAGTCAAACCTGTTCAAGCTACCACATCTACATCAGAGCCACTTGGCCATTGTGACACCTTTGCCTTTGGTGATCCATTAGATGATTCTCCTTATTGACAGGAGCACTAAGAATCCTGTTTATATGACCACCGATTCACACAGACCGGATTTATTGGTCCCTTGAGTGGTTTTCTTGGGCAGAGTTGACTGTACTCTGCAATCGACTTGGCTCAAGCAAGTGTGCATTTGTTATTTCGATTAAAACAAAATGCTAGAAAATAAACGGCTGACATCTTGTCTTACAGGAGGGTTTGTACAGATAATTCAGACGACGACGGGACATCAGATCCTGAGGACTGCCAGCCCCAACATTGTCACTGCTGTCCCCCAGTCTCAGGCACAACTACTGTCCAGAACATCATCTCCTGGTCAGTTTCTTCATGTTTCTGTATATCTGAGCAACTGATAGCATATGTTTTAAAAGACCTATCCACACCAGAAAATACTCATTGTTTCATTAGTCCTTGGGCCAACACAACTTTGTACAGTCACTACAGCAGGGGGCTAGTCAACTTGTAATGGAGTGAGTTCAACTTCCAAACTCTTTTTGCTGAGTACTAAGCAGTATGTGCCAGTAAGTCTTTTAATAACTTAGCTTTTGATCAAACGTACAACCGACTGAATGCAAGGCTAACACTTTACATCCTTGGCCATTGCAGCAGTCTATGTTGTGTTGGGATGAGATTTGGATACATGTATGACAAGATTGTACGGAATTACAAGTTTTGTGCATATGTTGGCTTGAAGTGATGATTTTTACGCGTTAGACTTCTGACTTTCCGTGAACGACAAGCACTGGGTACTGATCAAGCCACTACACAAACTCTGACAGCTAAATTTTTCTTGAAAAGTCTAGTTCAGACATTTGTGACTGTTTAAGAAGGTGTCCATGTTTTCTGTGTTATTTTGTTACTCCTCGAAGACTAGCTGTCGCAGTTACATGTGACAGCTAAAAGAGTTGATAAAACAATAAGCAAGGTGTTCTTGTCTCTCTGTTGCAGCTACCCAAGGGGCAGGACTTGTCACCCAGACTGTGACGGTACAGAGAGTCCCGACGCCCCACACACAGATAGCGCAGCAGCCACAAGCTCTGATCGTACAACAGGCGCAGCAGCAGCAGCCACAGGTAGGGAAGCAACATCCTCTACAGCGTGCAAAATACCCACTTGCACATTGCAACCACTTTTTGCTTGGTGCAACTTACTTCTAAACTCAGGTTGCACAGGGTGCAACTTAGATTTTTAGGATTTTGTTCTCAATTTACTTGGAAGAAATAAATGGACAGAGGCAGCTCCATTTCATATCAGCCAAACATGTATTGTACTAAATTTTTCAGAAATTAGTGAATTGTGGGTGGTGCAACTTGAAATTCAGTTGTGCAACCTAGTTTTTGCCCCAGGTTGCACACTGTGCAACTGTGCAACCTGACACAGAAAAGTATTTTGTACACTGCCTCTAGTACTCTCCTGGGGCTGTGATACACTGTACCTGTACCTATAAATTTATTCAGGTACTAGCCAGGAAATTCTTGTGCACTAAAACAAATTGAAACACTAGTGTTGAGGATACCATCTCTCATTCGACTAAATGATAATGAGAGATAGATCCTCAAAGAATGATCTAATACTTTTGAACTTGAAAATAGAAAAACCTTGAGGTTAAAAGAATGTGGCTGCTCATACAAAGATGAAATTTTACCACTACAAAAGATGATGAACTTCCAAATAATTGAAACAAGTTTAAGTACAGGCCCAGGTGCGGACCTTGACCTAAACCCCTGGACCTGCACCTGAAAATTTTAGTTTCACAGCCCTACACTGTAACTCAAAAGTTATGTGTGTTTTAGAAATGGAATTCATTCTGTGATCGAAAACTTCTGTGATCGTGTGGTTTGCAGTGCTGTAGAACACTAGGGAGTGGTTTGCCGTGATATCTAACACCCCCTTCCCTTCCCTAAATACTCTCTGAAGAAGAGTATATCTCACTCCCCCGTCCAGGTCATCACGCTCACCACAGCGCACCCTCGCCAAGCACAGACGCCTCCGCAACAAGTCAGCAAACCGGCGGTCACCGTCCAGCTGCCTAAAACTGTAACAGTCACCAGTACCGCGAAACCCATTGTGAAGATGGCGCCGCTCACGTCCGCGGGGAACATTGTCGTGGTTAGCGGGGCGAGCGTTAGCGGAGCGACAGGCGTGACCACGGCTGGGTTAACGACAGCCCCTAAAGGTTAGATCAGTCAGCAGCTGAAGGCCGTTTGGTCGTGCATGATTTGTGCATGGGGCGGTTGGTAAGAGTCGCGATTAGATAAAAACAGTTGTTGTTTATCAAACAAGCCATGGTGTTCATATTCTTGTTTTTTGCATGCAAAGGTGAGTCTTTTTTTTTACCTTAAGCATGCTAGTGTACTCGAGCTATTCAAACTAGAGATAAGATGATCTGGAGGTCCATATTGATAAAGGCCAATCTGTAAATATCCGTACTTTTTAAAGAGTGATATTTATCTCCCTCTACACCATGCTGTATCAACATGTTTACCTCTTTGACATGATTTTACAGCTACGTTTATTTTATCTTTGTCTTAAACTTCCACTCAACTGATCACCACAATCGCAAATTCCTCTGAGGTTAATTCTCTTCTTCAAATCCTTGCTGGAATGTCCAGTGATCCGTTATCTTACAGTGTCGGGCGCACCAGCGGGAGCAGTTCCCGCACCTGTTGCCACGCCGACAACCGCCATCGCCAGGACGACAGTTACCACGGTATCTGCAACCACGGCAACAGTGACGACCACGGTCAGCACGGCGCCAACAGTGTCCACATCTGTAGTGAAAACCACGGCCACGTCTACGGTACAGAAGAAACCAGCAGAGAAGTCACCATTCCATTTGGTGGGTACATTTTACGTTTCCCGTAGAAAAAACATATGATTTTTTGCTGATGTGTTCTTCTTTCTTTTTCTGCCACTTCTTCTTCTGTTATGAACCTATCAGAGCTTAGAACTGCCGTTGACATCAGCGTATTAAGAGTCATTGCACGAGAAAACCAAAACGAAAAATAGCTGAAGGGTTTTAACTATATGGCTGTTACTAGTTCCTCATTCTTATCACACATACAAAGTATGAGCCGATTTGGCAGACCCCCATCTTCCGGCCTCTGCCTGGTTTTGCCTGGTTGTCTCGTGCAATGACTCTTAACTGTTAAATATGAAGAAAATATTAGCTGTTACAGCAAATGAACAATTACACTGGTTTAGGATAGAAAATCCTGTTTTGGAAATTAAAGTGTTGCGATTGTAAAACTTCGTAAAAGGCAAATTCATGTGAGGACCTTGATTTGAGAGCTTTCTGAAGCTTGAGTTCTCTGCATAAGATACTTAAGATGTATAAACATCCAGTGAACAGTTTGCATGCCCCGAGACCAGCTTCATTTCTAATGCCTGCACCATTCAGCACTTTGGCTCCCAATGACAGAAAAGTTCAGTTTTTATAGATCTATAGAAGCTTTGTAGATATTTGAGAATGCATTGTTCCCATAGGCCATAGAGGCTTCTTGTTCCGTTGCCCTTTGGTGCAGGAAGTTTAAAAATGGCCGATAACAAAATCCCCAGGTACGAGCCGTGGGGACTTCTCATGTCTCCATGGTCCCAAGGAGGGAAACAAACTAACCCAAACTGATATCTTTATTAGTAAATATTATACATCTTCCACATTAAATCTACAACTCCAAGAAGAATGTCTTATCCTATTTTTGCTAGCATAGGTACAACAGGTTGAACTTGACGTAGAAAGGCACAATGATTTTTAAATGCTAGACATACAGCAGATGAAGTCCAAGAAATGTTTTCACTGTCTTTGTGCAACATAGCATTTTGACAGTTTGAAATACACACCCACACTGCTTGTCACTGTCATCAAATTATCTAATGAATCATTGAAAGTTGACTAAGTTGAAAGTTAAGTCTATTCTGTGAATTACATTGGTTTTAGTCTTAGCACATGTGTTTAGAAAGATGTACTGGTATGGTTTATCTCTATTATCTGACTGAAAGACAATCCTCTCTTTCCATAGGAGTATCTTGAAAAACAAGAAGAGAAGGAACACAAAGAGACCCTGCTGAGAATAGCAGAAGCCAACAGGTTCCGCTGCTCTGCCAAGCCCGTGTACGGCGCCGACCTGGTCAGCAAAGTCTCGGACATTTTCGACCTGCGCTGCTCCAAGTATTCCGCCAACAGCTGGAGAAGCGTTGGGCTGGTGAACTGTCATAATATGTACAACACGCGCAACTATAACCACCCCGCGGTCTACTGGAGCTCCACCGGCGTGCTGGGAACACTTCTACCCACCCCTGAGCAGAGACTAGAGGAACTGGGGGAACTCATCGATAGGTAGGTTTACAGGCTAGATTTGCTCAAAGTACATTGTACAGTCACACCTGTACTAGTCTTGGGTATGGAATACAAGTCGCGAACTACAGTTAGTCTGTGTAACACAAACTGTACTGTCCAGGGCTGTAACTTGCCCTTCCCCTAGGAGGCCGGCTGATGTTGGACGGGCTGCTGTAATTTAATCACGCTAAACGACAGTCAAACCTGTACAAGTCGCTCAACTCTAGGTAAGGACCACCTGGTCATTGTGATCACTTTTTGGTGGCCCCTTTGATAACTTTTCACATTGACAAAGGGATCAATAATCCTGTCTGTAGGGATCGCTTCTCCACATAGAACAGATTTTATTCATTTTCTGAGTGGGATTCTATGTAAGTTTTGACTTGACTCTTTTTAAGAACGAAGGTCCAGGCCAATCCTGAGGACTGCAAACCTTCTGAGGGGCGTTTATGTCAAGTTAGCTACAACAGCCAGGATTCAAACTTCCATTCTTCCAGTCCAAAAGCAGGGCGCACAAACTTCTGGATAATGCATGCTGCTGTGCTCAGTCCCCGGTCCTATACCCCCACAGCTGAAGCTCCCATTTCTCTGTGGGAATTTAATGGGGACAGAGAGAGTTGTCCTGTTCACCACTGTGCAGAGGGTAGTTGTTATGTACCCCTTGTGTGTGGGTAGGACACAGATGTCATAAGTAAACTCAGGACTTAAAATAGTGACTGCACATACATGACAGGTTAGATGTAGATAAAATTGACTTGTGCAGGTATTTCTATGTATACCCAGGGTAACAGCAATGCCCCCCAAATGCCATTCGTTCTTCATGCTCACAAAGTTGAATACAGCTGTTGTGGTGCTATGTGTACTTGGAAGATCGTTGAGTAGTATCTCATCCAAGTTATGTCCGTCACCAAAGCGAGGTACTATTTTGACATGAGGAAAGTTGTGTTGACTGCCTTTCCCATGGGCAGGATATCAGGGCATATGTTGGATTTGAATTCAGAACATTTTGAATTCTTGATGGGGGGGGGGCAAACACCCTAGCCATTGTGCCACATAAGGCACCATACTTTCTGGAATCTCCAGTTTTGATACTACATGTCTAGAATTGCACACTATATGAGATATTTAAACCAGTGCTGTCTCCTCTACAGGTATGTGTTTGAGGTCCCGCGGGTGTCGGCCCCTCCCATCACTATGCACACGTCGCACCCCCCTCCCTCCCTGGTGCAGAGGAGACAGGTGCTGGACATGGCCCTGCATCGGGAGGTGGTGCCTCGACTGCGCTGCTACCACCGTGTGGAGAGGGGCATGCTCACACAGTTCCCCGACCCAAGACTGGTGCAGTACGATTGTGGTGAGTTTGTGTGGTAATCAGTATACTAGTAACAGGAAATACACCAAAAAGCAGTTACTCTAGAAGTATGTTTGAAGTCCACAAGCAGAAAAGTTTGCTGAGGTTTAAAAAAAGGCCTTTTTGGATCTTAGAAAATCTTGAAATGCTAGATCATTAGTAGATGAGTGACTTTACAGTTTGATTTATTCATCTTAGAAAGAAGGAATATTTAAAAGATCCTAAACATGGTAAGACACAAACTCAAAACCATGTTATTTTTTTATATAATTATTTGTTATAAGGAAACCTGAATAGTTGCAGTACTGTTGCCATTATCAAGTCAGAAATAATATTTTTTATTACACAAACCTCAAAATGTGCCATTGTTTTTGACAAGTCATTTCAACCTCTTGCTTGCAGGAAAACTGCAGAGACTAGACAAGCTCCTGCGTCAGCTGAAGCAGGGCCAGCATCGGGTGCTGATCTTCACCCAGATGACCCGCATGCTGGACGTGCTGGAGCGCTTCCTCAACTATCATGGGCACGTCTACCTCAGGCTGGACGGCACAACCAGGATAGAACAGAGACAGGTCAGGATGTTTGTTTGTTTGTTTGTTGTGTTTATTATAACTACCACGGGCACATCTACCTCAGGCTGGACGGCACAACCAGGATAGAGCAGAGACAGGTCAGGATGTTTGTTTGTTTGTTTGTTTGTTGTGTTTATTATAACTACCACGGGCACATCTACCTCAGGCTGGACGGGACAACCAGGATAGAGCAGAGACAGGTCAGGATGTTTGTTTGTTTGTTTGTTTGTTGTGTTTATTATAACTACCACGGGCACATCTACCTCAGGCTGGACGGGACAACCAGGATAGAGCAGAGACAGGTCAGGATGTTTGTTTGTTTGTTTGTTGTGTTTATTATAACTACCACGGGCACATCTACCTCAGGCTGGACGGGACAACCAGGATAGAGCAGAGACAGGTCAGGATGTTTGTTTGTTTGTTTGTTTGTTGTGTTTATTATAACTACCACGGGCACATCTACCTCAGGCTGGACGGGACAACCAGGATAGAGCAGAGACAGGTCAGGATGTTTGTTTGTTTGTTTGTTGTGTTTATTATAACTACCACGGGCACATCTACCTCAGGCTGGACGGGACAACCAGGATAGAGCAGAGACAGGTCAGGCTTCTTTAAGACTTTTAAGACTAGCACAGTGGCACGTTGTTAAAAGTTGACTCACACTCACACGCGGGCAGGAATTCATAGGAGTTGATGGAACCACAAGGGTAGAGCAGAGAAGGGTCAGGTTTGTCTTTGTTGTGTTTGACAAGCTTTGGGCTGCCTTCATCGGGGCATAAGGCATAAGACCAGACTGTAAAGTTTGATCCACTCACCCCAGGATGGACCGATAAATCTGTATGGTCTTAAACGTGCTGTGGCTGCCCTCAAAGACCCGGCTTTACATAGCATCGTAGAGGACATTTCTAAGTGAAGCTAGGTACTCATTTTCATCAGAATTATAAGCCAACAACCTTAACCACAAGATAACCACAAGGTTTGAAGATCGCTTGAAGTTTTTGTTGTTGTTGATGTGGTGACCAGTGATGATGATAATGTGGTGATCTTAGGGTACACGTTGGAAGTATCAGAGTTAACGATATCTAAGGCATCAAGACTAGTTTAATAACTAATTTTACATTTACATTGTCTGTACCAGGCTCTGATGGAGAGGTTCAACGCCGACTATCGCATCTTCGTGTTCATCCTGTCCACGCGGAGTGGGGGGATCGGCGTGAACCTGACGGGCGCGGACACCGTGATCTTCTACGACAGCGACTGGAACCCCACCATGGACGCCCAGGCGCAGGACCGCTGCCACAGGATTGGCCAGACCAGGGACGTCAACATCTACAGGTAGGTTGAAGCTATATTATATTGTGTGTCATATCTGGTCAGTTATAACATTTTGATGCTGGTGTTCCAGACCAGGTGGCAGGTGTTGGGTTCTACTGTTATCACACAGGCCTCCAAACATTCATTCAAATAGGCTACGTGTGCATCATGTGTGCTGCTTTGAATAGCTTATATCCACTATGCGGTTGTTGAGAACACGAAACTTGGTCACGTTCTGGCACATTTCACATTGAAGCGTGTCACTGTGATTTCATGGTTGGCCATGGCATAAATAACATGCAACACTCAGCCTTGTCAGAACAGGCCGGCAGGCGGCAGGAATCGCCGGCTACTTGCATTTTTCTGCCGGTTACATTTGTCTAAAATTTCAAAAAATAAAAGCCTAAATCCAGTGCTCTGCGTTACAAAATCCCCCAGCAATTTGTTTTGATAAACCTCTGATAGTTTTCTGATAGCTAACTAGGTCTTCGGGGTCTCAAAACCCCGTCATTTTGATGAATTTCCATGCATGTGGAAGGTTATCCTTGTTGTTTACGCACGTCTGCACGTGCCGCAAGCCCACTGATGGCCTCCCCAAAGGGCTACACGCCTCTAGGGGGCGGAGTTAATGTATATGAACCTTTGAGGGAATGCCGGCCCTGGCCTCCCCAAAGGGCTACACGCCTCCTAGGGGGCGGAGTTGATACATCGCAACCTTTGAGGGAATGCCGTCCTGGCCAGTGCCCTGGCCTGTGACGGGTCTAGGGGTGTGCCGTTGGCATGGGAACCATCCCAACATTTCTGCTGGCAGAATGTATCTTTCTCAGCTTTCTGTGTCAATCTTTCCCTGGTAACTTTCTACACTAAACTGTTTTTTATTGAGGTAACCTGTGGAGAGAGAAAAATTCTAGTTCCTCTCTGACAAAGCCCCATGCTGCTTGTGAAATTGAAACATTTTGCTTGTTCCAAGGGAGTTCCCAGGTTTCTCATGTTACGCTTCAAAGGCCAAGACATCGGGGGAGTGGCTACAGTGCGATTTGGGCAAAGTCTATGATCAAAACATCAGGGGAGGTTGTGCTTATTTTGGACATTACCTCATAACATTTTTCTAATGATTTCAGAGGAAATTTTTGAGGTGTGTTTGTGGGAATGCTTGAGAAAGTACATTGGTCATTACATTCCCTGTAACTTGTAAGCAAATGCACAGATTTTTGCTGTCTTCTCTTTTAATGATATTTTGGTAATTACCATGATCAAGATGATTAGATTTATCAAGGATCTAACAAGAATGGCTTTGCCCAATGTTTTCAACATTTTTTCATGAAGACTTGCCTCAAGTTCCAAGCAGGAAATACATGACTTGGAGTTGTGTATACTGCTCCACTTGTTGAACTTGAAGGCACCGTTGGCCCCCGGTTAGGGGTCATAGCGGGGAAGCTATGCCCAATTTTTTTGAAATTCAGGAATTGTTTTTTTGTCAATTCAAAGTTATAAGATGATAATAAAAGTTACCCAAAATACACCCCAAAACCATATTTAGGGGTCTAAATTTAAAAATTTTCCCAGGGGGAGGCCCCCCAGACCCCCCAACGGGATGGGGGGAAACCCCCCTCCCGTACCTACCCCCCCTCGCCACTTCGTGGCTCGCCTCCTACTTTCAGACATTAGCCCCCTACTCTAAAACTTTGTGACAAGGCTGACACTGTGTATTCTGCATCCCCTCAGTCCCAGCCCTTCTGTGGGTCAGACCCCTGGTGATAGTATGCTGGTAAATGTTGAAGCAACTTAGTTCCAAGGTGCATGTTGAGGAATGATGACAAAAAAGGCCGAATTACAGTAGCCCTCTCCTTCTTGGAAAAGGGTTACGGTGACAAAAACTCCTGGAAGCGATAACATCCATACTGACCTCACTGCACACAAGTATATGTAGTTAAGGACCAAATCATATTCAAATGTTGTATGAAAACAATATGCAAGAAAGCAAGGAGAAAATTGTGTTGGGAGAATTTCATCTGAGTGTTTCAGTTCCGTTCATCCTCTGAATAGATTCACTCCTCAAAAT